>NC_089221.1:80261729-80343852 GCF_963924675.1 Phocoena phocoena | reverse complement strand
TCTATCTATATCATACCCACCTCTCTCAATCTCATACACCTCTATCTTTATCATACACCTCTATCTATCTCACTAACACCTCTAACTATATCACCTCTATCTATAGGCATACACCTCTATCTATATCATACACCTCTATCTATATCATACACCTCTATCTATATCATACACCTCTATCTATATCATACACCTCTATCTATATCATACACCTCTATCTATATCATACACCTCTATCTATATCATACACCTCTATCTATATCATACACCTCTATCTATATCATACACCTCTATCTATATCATACACCTCTATCTATATCATACACCTCTATCTATATCATACACCAACACCTCTTCTATATCATACACCTCTATCTATATCATACACCTCTATCTATATCATACACCTCTATTATATCACCTCTATCTATATCATACACCTCTATCTATATCATACACCTCTATCTATATCATACACCTCTATCTATATCATACACCTCTATCTATATCATACACCTCTATCTATATCATACACCTCTATCTATATCATACACCTCTATCTATATCATACACCTCTATCTATATCATACACCTCTATCTATATCATACACCTCTATCTATATCATACACCTCTATCTATATCATACACCTCTATCTATATCATACACCTCTATCTATATCATACACCTCTATCTATATCATACACCTCTATCTATATCATACACCTCTATCTATATCATACACCTCTATCTATATCATACACCTCTATCTATATCATACACCTCTATCTATATCATACACCTCTATCTATATCATACACCTCTATCTATATCATACACCTCTATCTATATCATACACCTCTATCTATATCATACACCTCTATCTATATCATACACCTCTATCTATATCATACACCTCTATCTATATCATACACCTCTATCTATATCATACACCTCTATCTATATCATACACCTCTATCTATATCATACACCTCTATCTATATCATACACCTCTATCTATATCATACACCTCTATCTATATCATACACCTCTATCTATATCATACACCTCTATCTATATCATACACCTCTATCTATATCATACACCTCTATCTATATCATACACCTCTATCTATATCATACACCTCTATCTATATCATACACCTCTATCTATATCATACACCTCTATCTATATCATACACCTCTATCTATATCATACACCTCTATCTATATCATACACCTCTATCTATATCATACACCTCTATCTATATCATACACCTCTATCTATATCATACACCTCTATCTATATCATACACCTCTATCTATATCATACACCTCTATCTATATCATACACCTCTATCTATATCATACACCTCTATCTATATCATACACCTCTATCTATATCATACACCTCTATCTATATCATACACCTCTATCTATATCATACACCTCTATCTATATCATACACCTCTATCTATATCATACACCTCTATCTATATCATACACCTCTATCTATATCATACACCTCTATCTATATCATACACCTCTATCTATATCATACACCTCTATCTATATCATACACCTCTATCTATATCATACACCTCTATCTATATCATACACCTCTATCTATATCATACACCTCTATCTATATCATACACCTCTATCTATATCATACACCTCTATCTATATCATACACCTCTATCTATATCATACACCTCTATCTATATCATACACCTCTATCTATATCATACACCTCTATCTATATCATACACCTCTATCTATATCATACACCTCTATCTATATCATACACCTCTATCTATATCATACACCTCTATCTATATCATACACCTCTATCTATATCATACACCTCTATCTATATCATACACCTCTATCTATATCATACACCTCTATCTATATCATACACCTCTATCTATATCATACACCTCTATCTATATCATACACCTCTATCTATATCATACACCTCTATCTATATCATACACCTCTATCTATATCATACACCTCTATCTATATCATACACCTCTATCTATATCATACACCTCTATCTATATCATACACCTCTATCTATATCATACACCTCTATCTATATCATACACCTCTATCTATATCATACACCTCTATCTATATCATACACCTCTATCTATATCATACACCTCTATCTATATCATACACCTCTATCTATATCATACACCTCTATCTATATCATACACCTCTATCTATATCATACACCTCTATCTATATCATACACCTCTATCTATATCATACACCTCTATCTATATCATACACCTCTATCTATATCATACATACACCTCTATCTATATCATACACCTCTATCTATATCATACACCTCTATCTATATCATACACCTCTATCTATATCATACACCTCTATCTATATCATACACCTCTATCTATATCATACACCTCTATCTATATCATACACCTCTATCTATATCATACACCTCTATCTATATCATACACCTCTATCTATATCATACACCTCTATCTATATCATACACCTCTATCTATATCATACACCTCTATCTATATCATACACCTCTATCTATATCATACACCTCTATCTATATCATACACCTCTATCTATATCATACACCTCTATCTATATCATACACCTCTATCTATATCATACACCTCTATCTATATCATACACCTCTATCTATATCATACACCTCTATCTATATCATACACCTCTATCTATATCATACACCTCTATCTATATCATACACCTCTATCTATATCATACACCTCTATCTATATCATACACCTCTATCTATATCATACACCTCTATCTATATCATACACCTCTATCTATATCATACACCTCTATCTATATCATACACCTCTATCTATATCATACACCTCTATCTATATCATACACCTCTATCTATATCATACACCTCTATCTATATCATACACCTCTATCTATATCATACACCTCTATCTATATCATACACCTCTATCTATATCATACACCTCTATCTATATCATACACCTCTATCTATATCATACACCTCTATCTATATCATACACCTCTATCTATATCATACACCTCTATCTATATCATACACCTCTATCTATATCATACACCTCTATCTATATCATACACCTCTATCTATATCATACACCTCTATCTATATCATACACCTCTATCTATATCATACACCTCTATCTATATCATACACCTCTATCTATATCATACACCTCTATCTATATCATACACCTCTATCTATATCATACACCTCTATCTATATCATACACCTCTATCTATATCATACACCTCTATCTATATCATACACCTCTATCTATATCATACACCTCTATCTATATCATACACCTCTATCTATATCATACACCTCTATCTATATCATACACCTCTATCTATATCATACACCTCTATCTATATCATACACCTCTATCTATATCATACACCTCTATCTATATCATACACCTCTATCTATATCATACACCTCTATCTATATCATACACCTCTATCTATATCATACACCTCTATCTATATCATACACCTCTATCTATATCATACACCTCTATCTATATCATACACCTCTATCTATATCATACACCTCTATCTATATCATACACCTCTATCTATATCATACACCTCTATCTATATCATACACCTCTATCTATATCATACACCTCTATCTATATCATACACCTCTATCTATATCATACACCTCTATCTATATCATACACCTCTATCTATATCATACACCTCTATCTATATCATACACCTCTATCTATATCATACACCTCTATCTATATCATACACCTCTATCTATATCATACACCTCTATCTATATCATACACCTCTATCTATATCATACACCTCTATCTATATCATACACCTCTATCTATATCATACACCTCTATCTATATCATACACCTCTATCTATATCATACACCTCTATCTATATCATACACCTCTATCTATATCATACACCTCTATCTATATCATACACCTCTATCTATATCATACACCTCTATCTATATCATACACCTCTATCTATATCATACACCTCTATCTATATCATACACCTCTATCTATATCATACACCTCTATCTATATCATACACCTCTATCTATATCATACACCTCTATCTATATCATACACCTCTATCTATATCATACACCTCTATCTATATCATACACCTCTATCTATATCATACACCTCTATCTATATCATACACCTCTATCTATATCATACACCTCTATCTATATCATACACCTCTATCTATATCATACACCTCTATCTATATCATACACCTCTATCTATATCATACACCTCTATCTATATCATACACCTCTATCTATATCATACACCTCTATCTATATCATACACCTCTATCTATATCATACACCTCTATCTATATCATACACCTCTATCTATATCATACACCTCTATCTATATCATACACCTCTATCTATATCATACACCTCTATCTATATCATACACCTCTATCTATATCATACACCTCTATCTATATCATACACCTCTATCTATATCATACACCTCTATCTATATCATACACCTCTATCTATATCATACACCTCTATCTATATCATACACCTCTATCTATATCATACACCTCTATCTATATCATACACCTCTATCTATATCATACACCTCTATCTATATCCATACACCTCTATCTATATCATACACCTCTATCTATATCATACACCTCTATCTATATCATACACCTCTATCTATATCATACACCTCTATCTATATCATACACCTCTATCTATATCATACACCTCTATCTATATCATACACCTCTATCTATATCATACACCTCTATCTATATCATACACCTCTATCTATATCATACACCTCTATCTATATCATACACCTCTATCTATATCATACACCTCTATCTATATCATACACCTCTATCTATATCATACACCTCTATCTATATCATACACCTCTATCTATATCATACACCTCTATCTATATCATACACCTCTATCTATATCATACACCTCTATCTATATCATACACCTCTATCTATATCATACACCTCTATCTATATCATACACCTCTATCTATATCATACACCTCTATCTATATCATACACCTCTATCTATATCATACACCTCTATCTATATCATACACCTCTATCTATATCATACACCTCTATCTATATCATACACCTCTATCTATATCATACACCTCTATCTATATCATACACCTCTATCTATATCATACACCTCTATCTATATCATACACCTCTATCTATATCATACACCTCTATCTATATCATACACCTCTATCTATATCATACACCTCTATCTATATCATACACCTCTATCTATATCATACACCTCTATCTATATCATACACCTCTATCTATATCATACACCTCTATCTATATCATACACCTCTATCTATATCATACACCTCTATCTATATCATACACCTCTATCTATATCATACACCTCTATCTATATCATACACCTCTATCTATATCATACACCTCTATCTATATCATACACCTCTATCTATATCATACACCTCTATCTATATCATACACCTCTATCTATATCATACACCTCTATCTATATCATACACCTCTATCTATATCATACACCTCTATCTATATCATACACCTCTATCTATATCATACACCTCTATCTATATCATACATACACCTCTATCTATATCATACACCTCTATCTATATCATACACCTCTATCTATATCATACACCTCTATCTATATCATACACCTCTATCTATATCATACACCTCTATCTATATCATACACCTCTATCTATATCATACACCTCTATCTATATCATACACCTCTATCTATATCATACACCTCTATCTATATCATACACCTCTATCTATATCATACACCTCTATCTATATCATACACCTCTATCTATATCATACACCTCTATCTATATCATACACCTCTATCTATATCATACACCTCTATCTATATCATACACCTCTATCTATATCATACACCTCTATCTATATCATACACCTCTATCTATATCATACACCTCTATCTATATCATACACCTCTATCTATATCATACATACACCTCTATCTATATCATACACCTCTATCTATATCATACACCTCTATCTATATCATACACCTCTATCTATATCATACACCTCTATCTATATCATACACCTCTATCTATATCATACACCTCTATCTATAGCATACACCTCTATCTATATCATACACCTCTATCTATAGCATACACCTCTATCTATATCATACACCTCTATCTATAGCATACACCTCTATCTATATCATACACCTCTATCTATAGCATACACCTCTGTCTATATCATACACCTCTATCTATATCATACACCTCTGTCTATATCATACACCTCTGTCTATATCATACACCTCTGTCTATATCATACACCTCTGTCTATATCATACACCTCTGTCTATATCATACACCTCTGTCTATATCATACACCTCTGTCTATATCATACACCTCTGTCTATATCATACACCTCTGTCTATATCATACACCTCTATCTATATCATACACCTCTATCTATATCATACACCTCTATCTATATCATACACCTCTATCTATATCATACACCTCTATCTATATCATACACCTCTATCTATATCATACACCTCTATCTATAGCATACACCTCTATCTATATCATACACCTCTATCTATATCATACACCTCTATCTATATCATACACCTCTATCTATATCATACACCTCTATCTATATCATACACCTCTATCTATATCATACACCTCTATCTATATCATACACCTCTATCTATATCATACACCTCTATCTATATCATACACCTCTATCTATATCATACATACACCTCTATCTATATCATACACCTCTATCTATATCATACACCTCTATCTATATCATACACCTCTATCTATATCATACACCTCTATCTATATCATACACCTCTATCTATATCATACACCTCTATCTATAGCATACACCTCTATCTATATCATACACCTCTATCTATAGCATACACCTCTATCTATATCATACACCTCTATCTATAGCATACACCTCTATCTATATCATACACCTCTATCTATAGCATACACCTCTATCTATATCATACACCTCTATCTATATCATACACCTCTGTCTATATCATACACCTCTGTCTATATCATACACCTCTGTCTATATCATACACCTCTGTCTATATCATACACCTCTGTCTATATCATACACCTCTGTCTATATCATACACCTCTGTCTATATCATACACCTCTGTCTATATCATACACCTCTGTCTATATCATACACCTCTATCTATATCATACACCTCTATCTATATCATACACCTCTATCTATATCATACACCTCTATCTATATCATACACCTCTATCTATATCATACACCTCTATCTATATCATACACCTCTATCTATATCATACACCTCTATCTATATCATACACCTCTATCTATATCATACACCTCTATCTATATCATACACCTCTATCTATATCATACACCTCTATCTATATCATACACCTCTATCTATATCATACACCTCTATCTATATCATACACCTCTATCTATATCATACACCTCTATCTATATCATACACCTCTATCTATATCATACACCTCTATCTATATCATACACCTCTATCTATATCATACACCTCTATCTATATCATACACCTCTATCTATATCATACACCTCTATCTATATCATACACCTCTATCTATATCATACACCTCTATCTATATCATACACCTCTATCTATATCATACACCTCTATCTATATCATACACCTCTATCTATATCATACACCTCTATCTATATCATACACCTCTATCTATATCATACACCTCTATCTATAGCATACACCTCTATCTATAGCATACACCTCTATCTATAGCATACACCTCTATCTATAGCATACACCTCTATCTATATCATACACCTCTATCTATATCATACACCTCTATCTATATCATACACCTCTATCTATATCATACACCTCTATCTATATCATACACCTCTATCTATATCATACACCTCTATCTATATCATACACCTCTATCTATATCATACACCTCTATCTATATCATACACCTCTATCTATATCATACACCTCTATCTATATCATACACCTCTATCTATATCATACACCTCTATCTATATCATACACCTCTATCTATATCATACACCTCTATCTATATCATACACCTCTATCTATATCATACACCTCTGTCTATATCATACACCTCTATCTATATCATACACCTCTATCTATATCATACACCTCTATCTATATCATACACCTCTATCTATATCATACACCTCTATCTATATCATACACCTCTATCTATATCATACACCTCTATCTATATCATACACCTCTATCTATAGCATACACCTCTATCTATATCATACACCTCTATCTATATCATACACCTCTATCTATATCATACACCTCTATCTATATCATACACCTCTATCTATATCATACACCTCTATCTATATCATACACCTCTATCTATATCATACACCTCTATCTATATCATACACCTCTATCTATATCATACACCTCTATCTATATCATACACCTCTATCTATATCATACACCTCTATCTATATCATACACCTCTATCTATAGCATACACCTCTATCTATATCATACACCTCTATCTATATCATACACCTCTATCTATATCATACACCTCTATCTATATCATACACCTCTATCTATATCATACACCTCTATCTATAGCATACACCTCTATCTATATCATACACCTCTATCTATATCATACACCTCTATCTATATCATACACCTCTATCTATATCATACACCTCTATCTATATCATACATACACCTCTATCTATATCATACACCTCTATCTATATCATACACCTCTATCTATATCATACATACACCTCTATCTATATCATACACCTCTATCTATATCATACACCTCTATCTATATCATACACCTCTATCTATATCATACACCTCTATCTATATCATACACCTCTATCTATATCATACACCTCTATCTATATCATACACCTCTATCTATATCATACACCTCTATCTATATCATACACCTCTATCTATATCATACACCTCTATCTATATCATACACCTCTATCTATATCATACACCTCTATCTATATCATACACCTCTATCTATATCATACACCTCTATCTATATCATACACCTCTATCTATATCATACACCTCTATCTATATCATACACCTCTATCTATATCATACACCTCTGGTATATTTGACACTGCTGGGAAATAAGGATACATTTAAGTAAATTTTCCAGTTAATTTTATTAGCTAATTGTTTATGGATTGCAATATATTCTCTTATTTTCCAAAAAGACTTTGTGTAGATTAAAGGATACATATGATAATGAATCTCTCAGTGTCAGTTTTTAATGATCTATAAATGGATGTCACATAGCATAATTATGAGAAATAAATGAGTTAATATTTGTAAAGGGCTTAGAACGGCATCTAGCGCATGACAACTTCCATACAAGTTTTTAATAAACAAACTATAGAGCAAAAAGATATACATTCAAAATAAGTGAAAAGGAAGAGGCAAATGGAAAACAAAAGATATGGAAACAAAACGCAGTGCACAAAATAACACCCATGAAATCCCTTCAATAGTGAGAAGTGGGTCACAGTCTTAGCTTGTGCTTTCTGGTACCAAGGCAAAGGCAGTCAGTTATCTGACTAATAGAGCCCATAACTTAACAAGAGATAGCCTTATTCCTTATGTTAAGAACAGAGAGACTGCATCCCCAGGTCCTAATATCTATTATTTCCACTGAGTTTCTCACAGTTAATAAAGCAATAGGTTTTAACTGAGCTGTGTCTCATCACTCCATTCAGACACATCAAGCAATCCACTGACAGCAATCTGAGCCTGCAGCAAACCTGCAGAAGGGAGAGCACTGGGGCAGTGATGTGCTATCTTTATGGCCTGGCTTAGTCTCAACAATGTTGAGAAAATTGTTAGGAATGAGCAGATAGCTTATCTTCCAGGCCTCAGTTATCTAAAATTAAAAACAAAAGGCAGGGAATGGAAGTCGAGCTCAGCACATAGTAAGCACTCGATGCCTATTTAATAAATGAATGAACTGAAATCCTTTATTTCAGCCATTTTTATTGAAAAACTTTATGTAATGGGCAATATACATTCTGCCTTCTTACTGGAATTCAAAATATAATTTAACCTTTTCTTGAGGACTGAGTTCCACTGTACTGAACATCAGTGATGGCCTCAGGGGATGTTGAGATACTCCCACGCACTGATTTAGAATGATGTATCTTTTATTCTGATGTACATTTTGAAGTTCTCGTTTTCTCATCCAAAGCAGTTGTCAGGTTTATTTTGGTTATTGCTAGCGTGCCTGCTTCTACCAGCCTTCTTTCTTCCTTCTGCATGTTTGTTGGTTTTCTTGTGATGTTGAATAAGAAGTTGGTTGATTATCAATTGCACGTAAAATAGAAGTAAATAAGCCCTGAGCGATGGCTTGAGATTCTTCTCTGAGTAAAATGAGCAAGATTTTGTGTACATATTCTCTAAGTTTCCTTTAGTGGCTCAGATGACTTTTTATCTTCCTATTTACTCTTGGCTGTGTTCTGGATAGCTGAGTTTTCTAGATAGCTGATCTTGGGACAAATACATTATTAATCTACACAGGATACGGTATTATGCTCAGTAAGGTGTCAAAGGGAGAGCTGTCTTGCAAAGCATTTCATGAGAAAGAGATTGCAGAAGTGTTGGTGGGAAAGTCACCTTCTTATACACAATAGATTGGTTAAGCAAGAGCTGCAGGTGAATGGGGACCAGAAAAACCAGGCTGTAGCACTGAATCATCCAAATGAAGGAGACAGAGGCATTGAAGGCCCAGGGCTTGGAGCTTGAATGTCCTAGATACCCGTCTGCACCCATCTGCAACATTGTTGGCCTGCCCTTGGGGCAAGAGTTTGGGGGTTAGTCAATGCCTCTTTCTGTCATTTTCATACTCCATAGGTGGAGTGAAAAGAACATTCC
This sequence comes from Phocoena phocoena, assembly GCF_963924675.1. Lineage (NCBI taxonomy): Eukaryota > Metazoa > Chordata > Mammalia > Artiodactyla > Phocoenidae > Phocoena > Phocoena phocoena. Next base: position 80,332,735 of record NC_089221.1, on the reverse strand, counting down.
TTTCTTTTTTGAAATTTGGGCAAGTTGCATCCAATTTTCATTTAGTGACTTTATTGTCTACCCTAAACATTTTTAGGTACCTAGAAATATTTGGGAATGGTACAACAAAATGCATGGACCACATAACGCAACATGACCTTAAGGAGTTCAATTTTAGCAGCATGAACAAAGATAACGGAGGTCAGTTTAGTTTTTTAAGTGGATCAGTGTAGTTCAGTACACTTGAGAAGTGGAGTAAGATTCTCAAGAGAACAAGGGATGCATAGTCTGTAAAGAATAAGCAAATCCTTGAGATTTTTTTCTGACGAAATGGTACCCCAGGTACTACTGATACAGTCGAAACGAATGCACTAAGGGTATTTTAAATCTTATAAAATTTAGTCCACACTCTCTACCTATTTGGACGTATTCTTCTTGCCATTTTAATCAGATAATCAGTTGCTAGCAATTGAGTTTGTTGATACTGTTGCCAACTTGATTAATGAAATGGAGTGTGGACCCATTTATTCCTCTAAAAAACAAACCATTTATCTTTGTTTCTGAAGTTTCTTCCCACACTTCCACCACCTTGGTCCCTATCCAGTTCTTCCCAAAGATCTAAATGCATCTCTTTCCTGTAAAAAATGGGCTTCATAGTGGCGGATCATTGCACTGGGGACTGGCTTGTTCAATTTACTTTAAGTTCATGTTAAAACAACATTGTCCCAACTATAAATAAATTGCTTAAATTGAGGTCAAAGGTAGCCCAAGGAAGTAACCTTCATTGAGCACACTTCCAGAAATTCATTGACCTACATACACAACACACGTTCACAATCGATTAAAAGTGCCCTCCAGTGAACCAGCCTCTTGCTACTTTCTTTGTAACCTCATCAGAGAGCTTGGGGGCTATCAGGACTGTCCCTACTGATAAATGGCGGCAAGGCTCATGCTGGGGATGGGACCTAGGAAAAGACTGAATCTTTGCTCTCCATCATACCAAAAAGTGAGACAGGAGGACTATCTTGTCAGGAAAAAAACACAACTTTCTAATACCTTTATTTCTCTTCCTGCCATGACAGAACCTGTGTATCAACAATCTGGGATTTTCTAGGTCCCCACTTAGGTACATTTTCTTTTTAAGAAGACTAAAAGATGCAGGGACATAGAAATTTTTAAGCATTGGGAGAACATTTTGGGGTTTTCCAAGCCTATCTAATGACCATATTCAAACATGAAGAGTTAATAGTTTAAAAAAATTAATTTATGTCAGTTACTGTGAAAATTGTTCATATTTCTCTTTTATATGCAGCACTATGGAAAAATGTTGAGACTGTTACCACAATCTTATCTCTACTGATGGTAAACAAGAAATGCTTGAACATGTTTCTAAATTAATGCAGGTTAAAAGTCAGCCTACGCAAAATTAATTCTGAATTTTGTGCAACTTATTCTGGTAGCCATTTGGGGGAAAAAAGCCAAAAACCAATAACACTCAAAAATAAGGGACACATCAACCACTGCTGAGACTAATCATGAAGAAGAGACAATATTTTTCTGCCCTTTGGCATAAGTTGTAAATTACAGGAAGACATGGTTTCTGGATTATAAGCTTTTATACAGTCTAAAACACTTAACAGTATCATATAGTTGATTTCAATAGATTAATTTCTGTTTGAATTGATGAAGAGCTGAAGGGACATGACACTCATAGATAAGCATTTAGATTTATTATCACCGAAGACTGTCTGGATGTATTATCTTGCCCTGGATATTAAAGACTTGTTTCTGTGCTACTTGGGGTGTGGGTGTGCATGTTAGACCTGCACTAGTACTTGTCTCACCATTGGAGGGAAGTTCTTTCCCCATATGTGGCATTTCCTTCTTTCCCTTAGGTAAGTGTAGATGGGAACAACCTTGCTTGTCAGACAGATAATGATTTACTGCATTTGAAAGTTTTAGTGCTAGGTTAACATAATTTGGGACTTCCCGGTAGTCCAGTGGTTAAGACTCTGTGCTCCCAATGCAGAGGACACAGGTTCGATCCTTGGTCAGGGAACTAAGATCGCACGTGCCATGTGGTACAGCCAAATAAAAATTAAAAAAAAAAAAATTGAAATGAAACATTGCTCAAAACGATGACTTTTCTATCTGTGGCAGATGATGTTTTCCAAAGATATCTAATGATAACTCTAATCCCACATTATTCTACAATGTGGTCTTGATACTCCCTCATCAAGAGATAGAGTTTATTTCTCTATGTTCCTAAGTTTGGATAAGCCCTGTGACTGCTTTGACTTATGAAATACAGTGGAAGTGACGCTGTGCTAGTTCCTGGTGTAGCCCTTAAAAGTGTTTGATTTATCTTAACTGCTTTTGCATCATGCTTACTCTCCATGTGCTCCCTCTTAGAGCTGCCATGCTATGTATGAAAAGCCCAAGTCAAAGTCACACGGGAAGCCACGTGCAGGGATTCTAGTGTCTAGCCCAGCTTACCTCCCAGCGAACAGTCACCTCTGACTGTCAGCCAGTTGAGTGGGCCATCTTGGATGTCCAGGCCAACTGAACTTTCGGATCACTGCATCCTTGAAGACTGCTAACCACCACTGCATGGGAGATCCCAGGGAAGAACCACCAGCTGAGCCCAGCCAATCTGTAGAACCATGAGAGAAAGTACTTTACTTTATTGAAATTGTGGATTGATATTACAGAAATAAGTTACACGTGATATATGAAATACATATTAGCCCATTTAAAAACATTTCATTTAAAGTTGAGCCCTGAGTGATATGATCACAGCCCTGTCCAACACCTTCATTGCAGCTTTGTGAGATCCTAAGCAAAGTACCCAATTAAGCCATGCCTAGACTCCTGGTCCACAGACAATATGAGATAATAAATGTTGGGTTATGTAGGTTTTTTGTTAACAATCTTATTCACATGTAATACAACTCGCCTATTTAAAGTATACAATTGAAAGGTTTTTTTTCTCTTCACAGCACTGTGAAACCATCACCACAATCAATTTTGTAATATTTTCACTACTCCCAAAATAAAGCCCATATTTTTTAGCTGTCACCCACCTTTCTTCTATTCCCTCAGCCCTAGGCTACCACTAACCTACTTTCTGTCTCTATAAATTTGTCTGTTCTAGACATTTCATATAAATGGAATTATACAAACATAGTTGAGCACTGAGGGTTGAACATAATATTCCTTTTTGCTAAACTGTAAGTTCCTCTAGGTAAGGAAATATGACTATTCGGACTTGAATCTCTAGCATTCAACAATGTTTTGAACTTAGTTAGATACTCAGTATGTGTTTGTTAAATGAATAACTCTTCCCTTTTATACTACACTCAGTCCAATTTTCCTACTCATTAAGATTCCTCTTCAATGTCAGTAAGTTATTTTATAAATTGAACTCATAATCCTACCCCACGATTGCCAAAGAATGTGGTTCTGATGAGTTGACAAGTTTTGGCACCTTTTTGTCAGGTGATTAGTAATGTTGAAACTTATGTAAGGTTTTATCAATGTTATACACATGCATATGTATTTATATAGGTATTTACACATAAAACAGACTAAACATTCTTTAATTTTTGACCCCACTGATTCAAACAAGGATGATAAACTTCCTTTTTGTAACAATTAATTAATTATTGCTTAATTAATAATTAAGCAAAGTGTTTGATAAGTAAGATTACAGATGTACTATTTACTTTCTTATGACAATATTCTCAAATATTTTGGATGTCTTTTTAGCAAACAATTAAAATGGTAATTTGTAGTATTTACTATTCATAAAAGAAGGTTTGTTTAATAGGCTATTTAACCAGACTTTTTTAGCATTTCCTTTCAAGCAAGTACTATAATTTAATGTAAACCATACAGCAACAGTAAAACATTATTGGGCTCGAGCATCATCTCACTGGCAAGTGTGGGCTTTCTGGTTCCAGTGAGCGTGGAGGCTAATTAAAGCTCCACCCCCCACTGCGTGGTGATCACAGTCTAACAACTCAACCTCTCCCCTCAGTCTTCTCACATCTCATGGAGTTTACAAGGTGCCTGCATGGTGTCTGAGACATAATAAATGACCAACAGCTATTAGATCTCTGTTGGATGCAGGGTTAGTCCAGTTCTAGAATCAGCTCCTCCCCTTTCACACAGCCTCCACCTCGATATTCCTAATAGGTAAGTGTCAGAAAAAGTGGTTACCATAGCTTGAAGTCCTCCTGATTGTAATAATCACATCTGTCAGCTTATTCTCAACTCCTCTGTTCTTTGTTTCTTCTAATTTCAGTCCTAGCTCTACTCTTGAGGGATCACTAAGTTGAATTACAGCATATCTTCCCCCTTTCCTCCCTCCCTCCCTCCCTTCCTTCTTTCCCTCCCTCTCTCCCTCCCTCCCTCCTTCCTCCCTTCCTTCCTTCCTTCCACAAATACTCTGTTAATACATAGTGAGTGCCAGTCTTCTCTAGGGACAAAACAGTAAAAAAAAAAAAAAATCTCTGCTCTTATGGAGTTTACATCCTAGCAGGGGAGACACAATAAACACATAAACATGAAACACAGTATATTGTAAGATAGTGAAGAAATAAACCATGCAGGGTTTGGGAGTAGAGAATGAGGGAGAGGGTATCATTGTGGATGGGGCAGTCATGGTGGGCCTCTCGAGGACTGAATAAAGTGGGCCACACCATCAATGCCCTAAGAGCTCTCAAGTGCCAAAACTTCATAGAGGCCTGTCGTGTAGTGGAGATGCCTGCTGCCATCCTGTGTTATGATCGCTTACCTGGCTGGCTTAAGCTGGGCCAAAGAGATCCTCAGTGAATACAAACTCTCTGTAGGTAGATGGAACCACAAATCTGTAGTTTTACCAAGAGTTCCTGTGAAGTAGAGGAATCAGCCTGCAGCGTGATAGAAAAGAAAAGGCATTTAGAGTCAGAAGCAGAGATGAGACCCTCACAACTTTCCAGACTCTGTTTCCCTCCTTGTGAGCCTGGCGCCATTCCTGCCCTAGATCCATAAGATGCTCTATAACTTACAACAAGGCCCTCCTTTCCCCTGTTGTGCTTGGTAGTTTGAATTAGATTTTGTTGATGAAATCAGGCTCTTGATTCCTTCTTACTCCCTCCAATGCCCGAGGGATATATAATAAAATGTAAAAGCAAATATATAACAGAAGGATGTGAAGGTTAATTTTATATGCCAATCTGATTGGGCTAAGGGATGCTCAGATAGCTGGTAAGACATTACTTCTAGGTGTGTCTGTGTGTATCTGGAAGAGATTAGCATTTGATTCAGGAGGCTGAGTAAAGGGATCCATCCTCAGCAATGTGGGCAGTCATCAGCCAATGGGGGGCCCAAATGGAACAAAAAGGTAGAGGTAGGCAAATTCTCTCTCTTCTCTTGAGCTGGGACATCCAGATTCTCCTGCCCTTGGATGCTGGAGCTCTTGGGTCTCAGGCCTTCAGACTCTGGGACTTAACACCAGTGGCCCCCGGTTGTTAGGCCTTCGGACTCAGAATGAATGACACTCAGGCTTTCCTAGGTCTCCAGCTTGCAGACAGCAGATGGTGGGACTTCTTGGCCTCCATAACCATGTAAGCCAGTTCCTATAACAAATCTCTTCATATATGTGTTCTATTGGCTCTGTTTCTCTGGAGAACCCTAACTGCACAAGGATATCTGATTCCTCCATATCACTGCTCTTCTTCATAACTACTTCAAGCACTGCCTGCATTTCTGTATCTCTATTCCATGTTTTTATTTGCTGTCTACAACTTTTCTCAGTCATCCCTCCTTCACCCTTTACTTCTTTGTCACATTTTCCATTTTCTCTTTCTTTTTTTTTTGCCGTACGCGGGCCTCTCACTGCTGTGGCCTCTCCCGTTGCGGAGCACAAGCTCTGGACGCGCAGGCTCAGCAGCCACGGCTCACGGGCCCAGCAGCTCCGCGGCACGTGGGATCCTCCCGGACTGGGGCACGAACCCGTGTCCCCTGCATCGGCAGGCGGACTCTCAACCACTGCGCCACCAGGGAAGCCCCATTTTCTCTTTCTTATTTCTATTATTTTTGTAGTCTTTTTCAACACCTTTTCTTTTCATTAACTTTTTTCTGTGTGGCCTTTTTATTGAGTGATTCATCTCCTCTCACTTCTTAACATTTGAAAAAAATCCTAACATCAGAGAGCAGAAGGGCTTGCTCAATCAAAGACTGCTAGCTGCCATGGTAGGTCTCTTCTCTTTCCTTCCTCCATTTTCTCCTACAAACAATTCTGAGAAGATAGGAATGTGTTAAATTGGCCTAGTCTGAACAACTAGAAGAGATCTGTGAGTAAGAGTTCAGTTTACGTGTGAGTACTGAAGGCCTTGCTAGCAAACCTTCTACATGCAACCCAATCTATGAAAACATGTCAGTGTCCTTTCCCAAAGTTGGATACTCTCTCCATTGGGACTCCTTACTTGCTGAGATATATAACACATGACCAGAAATCTCTAGCAATTATTTCACTGGTAGCAGCTTTTCTTCAGAGTTCTTCCGGTCCCCAGGCCATCCTGAATCCCTGAGCTTGTGTCCAGGTCAAGTGGTTGCTCACACGTCTGAATTACTCTCCTAGTAGAGTCCTGGAAGAGTCTACACTGAGATTTTGCGGGGGGACGGGTCTGCAGTGAGGAGGTAGACAGGAGGCATCTGGGATGCACAGCTCTTGCTTTTGGTCTTACCCATTCCCCTAGGAGCCATGGTACAGAGTTCATCACCCTCGTGGATGTGTCTAATCTCAGGGATCGGCAGAACTCTGACCCAGCCCTGAATTCTGGAATGTTCACAGGGGCCTACATGCAAACTTAGCTCTAGAAATAGCTCAAGAGTTTGCCAGTTCCTAAAAGTAAACAAACAATTCTCCACCTTAGGTACATTTTTATGTAACGCATGTTGAGGGCTAGGTCTGTACTAGGTGCTGTGCCGAGCACTTTGGATATGGTAACATATTTAACTCTCATAATGAATGTCTGAAGTGTGAAGTTCTATATGGCTTGGCAAATCTAAGGCTGCACCCTAGTAGAGTATGTGGATTTGAACTCAGAACTGTGTGACTCCACCATCCATAATCCTGACCGCTATGCTATGCCACCTCCTCTAAGGAAGAGTATGTAAAACACATGTTTATGCACCAAAGAACCTGTGATAATGGCCCTGTGGCTGCAAATGTAGTCAGGATGCACTCCATGTTTGTCATTCGGGTTTGTGAGCTCTTCCCGTCCTGTTGCCATGTTTCCTCCCAGATCCCTAGATAAACTTTCACCTTTTTCCCAGCCTCTAACCATCACCAAAATTTCCATCTTGACAGGATACTGAGAATCTTATATTCTGTGCTATCCCAAGTTATTTCACCGCTCTTTCCTTTTCCTTCCCAAGAAGGAAGATGAACATCCATGCGGTGACTCTGGCACAGAATCTTTCCCGTGTACTTAGAGTGAGCCAATCGATAGCTCCCCACAGACTTCACTGCAGCGATGGCCAGCAACGCATAAACGACATTGTTATTTGGCAGATCCAAAGAAGGTCTTGGGAGAAAATGAATTTATCGTCCCCCCTCATCCTCCCCTTCAATGACTCCTACCTTACTGCTTCTTGTTAGAAGCCCCAGGAAGCAAGTCCTTTATGCCATCAAATAGCATCATTTCCCTTGGTAGTGCTACATTATTGATTGAGATAATCCTGGTTTTTAAAACGTCATTTAAGGTAGGTACAATTCATACTTGGTTAATTTGTGTGTGGTTTGATCTATATCCAACCTGATAGCAGAATGTTTACTTTTTTTCCTTCTTCTGGAGTTGGAGTTTTCATTATTAAAATAAAAAATGGGTCCTAGAACTGTCACCCATGAAGAACTCTCAGTTAGAAAACATTGCCTGGTTACTTTCTTCTGGCTAGAGTTTGATGGACCTACTTTAATACATTTTAGTTGACAGGACTGGTTTGTTCAAGTGGTTTGAACATCATTTTAACGAGGCCAATGGCATACATTCTACCTCTGTAGGATCTCTTAGTATATCCTCCTGGGGCTTGGATGTCCAGTCTCTTTGTAAATCCACACACTGCTCACAAGGGAGAGGATGCACACAGACATCCCCACTCCAAGCACATACCTCACAGACATCACGTTTAGGGCACAAAGGACTGCGTTAAGCATCGTGCCTAAGAGAGATACTTGGGGAAAGAAGAGAAGTAAATTCAAAGGAAAATACCATCTAAATAATAATGTGAATATGACTTGTCCATTTAAAAGCCACACAGAAAATAGATGGAAGCAGAAACAATATGGTGAGCTAGGTAGTGAAATAACAGAACTGGGAACTGCTTGCTGTTTCTTGAATGTCTTTTTTTTGCGTTACGCGGGCCTCTCACTGTTGTGGCCTCTCCCGTTGCGGAGCACAGGCTCCGGACGCGAAGGCTCAGTGGCCATGGCTCACGGGCCCAGCCGCTCCGCGGCATGTGGGATCTTCCCTGACCAGGGCACGAACCCGCATCCCCTGCATCGGCAGGCAGACTCTCAACCACTGTGCCACCAGGGAAGCCCTGTTTCTTGAATGTCTTGATTACATTCTCTACGAGAGAGGGAGATGCTCCTTGGTTCACATACAAATAGATAACGGTTTATGGGAACAGGGGAAAAACTGTGGCAAAGTATCTTTGCCCAGAAAGGGCGGCAGCAATCCAAGACTGTGTTATTCCAGGTGATTCCAGGCAACAGGATGCTGCTAACTGCTTTGGGTACCAAAAAAAAATTTTTTTTAATAAAAAATAAACAAAAGAGAAAATTGAGATAACTAACAGGATTCTTAATATTTGTTAGTCACCATCTGCAGTTCAAGACAATAACGACCTCTTTTTAAGATTTTTGGACAGCTGCTCAAGTTTCAATCCCTGAAAAGCTGGAGGTCTGGACATGAATACAGTGAAGAATTTTTAATTTTTAAGCATAGACCTCATTGTGACAGATTATTTCGTAGTGTTCATTCAGTACAGACATAAGCACTATGTACTGAGTGGCTGTTAACACTGTCATCCTACTTCATGTGTTCAGTTGACATAATTTTCCTTTTTTATTTGTTCTGAACTGCCACACATAAACACTAAGTATAAGGATTAACTTTCTCTTTAAGAAATGATTATATATGTTTTCCCCAATCAGAATTCGCTCCATTTAATATTCTACCTAGCAGCACTAACAGTGCTTTGCTGTGCCTTCAGTTTGGGTTTAATTCTTTTTCAAGTTTTTCTACCCTTTGGCATGTTTCGTGAACAAAGACTAACTTACAGTCTTGTGATGTCTCTTTCTGGAACACCCAAGAAGTGGGGATTTACAGAAGTTTCCAAAGCCAGAAAATCCTGCCCCTCCAGATCCTCCCCACCAGGACTAAGTTGTTGCCATCCAGGCTGCCTTCAAAGAACCAAATGCAGGTCCCATGTCTGCAGGGGCCCAAAACTAATACTAAAGACAGACCTTTGGGATAATACTGACTTATCTGCAACTGCTTAAAATTTAAAAAGGAAAAACCACAGTAGTGATATAGCTTAGAAAATGAGTCTGTGGACAAGTTGTACGACTTACTGTCAGTAACCATAAAGGATTTTGCACAAACACACCCTCACTCCCTTTCTTCTGCTATTTCTCGGCTCTTCCAGCAGGTGTCACTATAATCACAGAACAAACATTCCACAGGATGGTATGTAACTTTATTTTTCTACCATAATAATTTAAAGTATTTACACACTGCACACTCACTGTTTTACACAGATACTTATTCATATACCTATGAACCACATCTAAAGATTTCTTTGCAAAGACTCTACACACTATGGGAGTTTCCAAGCATAACAAAGGACAAAAAAATGTTTCGAGTCTTTTAAAGACAGCCACGTGGAGCATCTGTGAAAACCAGTGTTTTCCCACAAGTTTAAGCTCCCCCAGAAGACGTTTGAACAGCTACATCCTACCTATGTGTTAGTATGACCCGACACTCTTCTGGTTAAGGAGGATTTCAAAAACCAACATGTGCAAGTAGCATTTTCTTTAGACATTCTACGAAAGAAACTGGAGAAGATAAACCAGGTCCTTCTCTAGAGAAATACCTGTATTTCTGAACCAGTTATCTGTGGGGAGGGCCTCAGTGTCATACAGAGATACTGACTATAAAGGGAGAACAGCTAAATACACTGGTACTAATAATAGTGATGTAGGATGCTTTTAAGCATCCTTTCCAGGTAAATGATATGGCAAAACAACCCAATTTTCTTTTCCCAACTATTAGCAGAGGTGGTTGTTTTGCTTTCCCTGAAAAGGACAAAGGTATGTTAATCATATACACTCTAAACCCAGATACTGTAGAAAACTTCTACTGTTTTTACTTCACTTTTAGACTATTTGCACAAAAATAGTGGTTAGAAGTACCCTAAATATTTTTCCTTCATTCTACTCAAATTACGTCAAAATTACTAGCTAACTATAGCTTCTAACCTGACACAGGATTCTGTAAGTGAACAAAAGAAGTCACGGCTCAGAGCTGATGGTAGGTAGGCTCCCGGTCCAGCTCTTATACAAGGGTAACAGGTTTGGGTTTCAACCCTCTGTAAGCAGGATGCCTTCATGATTTTCCCAGACTGGCCAAGATTATTCTCTCATATACCAGAAGACGGTCGAGAGGAGGTTTGCCACCTCTGGATGAACCCACATCTCCATCCTATGACTGATAGATCAGTTCACGAAGAAATAGAACTTCACAAAATGACATCCTCTTTCCTGCCAGTCTGGGCCTCTGGCAGTGCCACTCATCAACAGGACATGGCAAGAGGAAGAAATTACCTGGCCAACTAAAACTAAGCAGAATCTTGACTCAAATTGCTGTGAAATTTAAAGTTCACTAACTTTTGTTTGCATTTATGTAAATGATTAGGGTAAAGTATAAATATTACCACGAATTCTTGGAACCATACATTTACATTTTAGATGTAACAACATAAACCCACCTATCCTGGAGTTCATGTTCTCAGTTACTGTTCTTGCCTTTTGTTGATGGTGTTTTCCTTTTGCAAGAGGTGCCAACAATGGAATTGAAGAGGCAAGGAGTTTCTCACGTAGCTTGGTGAAATTACTATAAAGTAAAATGACTAAATAATAGTCACCTACAGATGTTAAGAGGGAGAGTATCTGATTAAATCGAGAGGCCACCTGGGGTGCAATACTGCCCAGTGCGAATGTCTGGACTAACCAGCACCCAGAGTTAGCTACATACAGAGTCAGGCCAAGGAAGCGCTTCTGTCATGAGCGCCCCAGTCCACTCCATTATGCACACAGATGTGTCAAAGGCTGTGAGGAAGGCCTCAGTGTGGAGGGCAAGGAAGAGGAAAACTTTGTGATGGGATCTGGGCCTTGATGTTAAAGCAAGAATCTAACAAACCCCAGTCCCTGGGGTCCTAAAGTGAGACTGAGGAGGGCTTACTGGGCGTGAACACAGGCAGCAGTGTGTTTCTGAGCCCAAACAGCCAAGGAAGAGAAGGCTAAGAATGTGGGCTTGTACAAATTACAGAGATAAGAGCAAGAGGCATGATCACTCAATATATGTTTTTGCGTTTTGTCCGTTCAATGTGGAATAGAGTTAAAAGAGGGAAAAGCTACAGTTTACACAAGGACACGGGATGACAAAATTCTGAGAGCTGCCGGGGTCTAGCAAGATGCCTGGTATTTATCTATGAAATTGTCATCACTAGCCCCTTCTGACCTATAAAAACAGCAGTTTTCATTCAACCTACCATACTATAAGTGCTCAGATATAACAATCCTAGTTAATAAGAACGGTACTAACATTCTCCCCACCCTCCGAAAAAGTGACAGCTGTAAAAGAGGGAGAGGGCCTAGAATCAGTGTTTAAACAGCCAAAAGCACCTGGAGGGGGGTTAACTGTCCTTCCACATCGAGCGAGGGCAGAAGAAGAGGGTAAGGACCTAGTTCAAAGGAACGAGGCAGCTGCACCAGGAGGCGGCAGGTGAAAGCTGCGTGCATGGGATGAGCAGCAGTGGGAAAGGACAGGAGGGCGCAGCCAGGAAGAGCTACAAACAACGTCGCCGGTCATCTTCAAAGGGAACGCTGCGTACGGTGTCTGTGCACGTGTACTATATACATACTAACCAGGTACACACATAAATATTTAATATATAAAAAATAAAGTGCTTTCTAACAGGTCCCCAGGCAGGGACATTACAAAACATTTCACAAAACCGCAAAACAAAATCGATACAATCAAAGAACACTATATCCAACAGACGTGAAAACAGTCAAAACACAGTATGTACAATCAGGTGGGTGTCCCAGGACAAACATCCTGTCATATACATGGTATATACATATATACTCTTTTACTCAATATATTATGACAATATATATTTTAAAATTTTGTTATAGACAAAAACAGAAACAAAAGACAACCCCTACAAAAACACGGTAAGGATGGAGCACGCGAGGCCTAGACTGACAGACAAATGGCTGTCTCCACGGGGAGTCCCGAGGCCACTGCTTGGGAAAATGTGCCAGCGTTCTTTCCTGGGGTGCAGTGCCGCCACGTCTTCCAAGGCACTGTGGGCTGCGGCGGTGAAGTTGGCATCCCCCGTGGTGAGCAGGTCAAAGACACAGGACTGGAAATAGATGTCCTTCACCGGCATCTTCTCGTGGCATTGAGCGTTGGCAGTCTCCAGTGTGTAGCCAGGCCAGGCCTGGGCCGAGGACGTGTGAGGCAGGCTGTGTCCTAGGATGGCAGACACCTGGCCCTGCCCGTCATCGATGCGCTCGCTCAGGGGGCAGCCGTTCACACACAGCTGCAGGTCCTGGCTCTCCTCGTAGGACATGGCCAGGTCTTCAGGCATGCGGACGGCGAGGGTCAGGTAGCGACCCAGCTGCCGCACGAACACCGTGGTCCCTATGTAGCGAGCGTGCATCTCCACGTAGCGGCCGCTCTCCCTCTCCACGATACGCAGGCTCTTGATGTCGCCGTCCCCTCCACTGGTGCTGCCATCCACAAAGGCAGCTGGCAGGTCATCTGTCACAGCTTGGTATACTTTCTGGTCTGTACACTCGCGGTGGGCTTTGAAGATGATGGTGATCTGTGGGAAGGAACGCGTACAAAGTTTAACACGATGGGAGGGATACAGGATGGTGCATCCTTGTGTGGCAAGAGCTGCTCTCCATTCTGGAGTTGAATGGCTAGAGGCAGAATCTCCAGACTAGGCCTCTTTGCTTCTGCCTTGCAAGTGAATGGTGTCACTGTTAGGGAAACTTTTAAAAGTCCTATGTATTTGGAATGATAATTTAACACAGATCCGGGGAATGTGCCTCAGGAAAAAATGTTCATTTTCCTAAGACAGAACAATGCTGTTGTTGGGATACAGGCAATTTTTATTGGTAATTTATATCTTGTCTCCTTCCAAAAACAAATGAGCTGTGGTAGGGCTCTGAGAAAAAAAGATTCCGTTCTCAGTTATGCAGAAGCTCTAAGTGGCTTAATTAACAATAAACCTACCAGAAATTTTTTTTTTTGCAGTACACGGGCCTCTCACTGTTGTGGCCTCTCCCGTTGCGGAGCACAGGCTCCGGATGCACAGGCTCAGTGGCCATGGCTCATGGGCCCAGCCGCTCCGCGGCATGTGGGATCTTCCCAGACAGGGGCACGAACCCATGTCCACTGCATCGGCAGGCAGACTCTCAACCACTGCGCCACCAGGGAAGCCCCCTACCAGAACTTCAATTTCTAAAAAGTTTCTCCCTTGGACGCTAAAACCATATCCCATGACTCATCACTACAAACTTACTTATAAACACTGAGGGAGGAAATGGAAAGCTGAGGAGGGGGCCATCCCAGCAACAGCTACCAATCATGTGCCTCAGGAAAGATTTAAGTCCCTTAATCAAATGTTTCACATGACTGACTAATCGCTGTGACAGCAAACTCACTTGGCAAATGCAGCTCCCAAGCACTGGCAGACTAAATACCCTAAACCTAGTTACAGCAAATGTTTTCCCCAAACAGCACGATGGCCCTTCGACTTCTCAGAAATCTGTTCCCCAGTCAACTCTCAACCCGCCAAGTTAAGCAGACAATTCATGGAGAAAAAACTACTGATAATACAAAAGCTTCCCTTGAGTGAACCGATTTTATTTCCTTAATTAGAACAATTATTTAAAATAATGAACGTTGAGCACCTTTGTCTCCAACATCCTCAACATCTCTGCCGCAGGGGATGGAAGGAAGATGACGAGGAAGACACAGGGCCTTCTGGGTCACACAGGTGGGAAAACGGTCCCCAAGGGGGAAAAAGACTATGCTTTGAGATCTGAGTTATTGTCAATAACTGAGGTAACAGCTTCTTCTTCTTTTTTTTCAGAGAACTATTTTATTTTAAATTAATTTTTACTGGAGTACAGTTACTTTACAATGTTGTGTTAGCTTCTACTGCACAGCAAAACGAATCAGCCATACATACACACCTATCCCTCTCCTTTTGGACTTCCCTCCCATTTAGGTCACCACAGTGCATTAAGTAGAGTTCCCTGAGCTGTACAGTATGTTCCCATCAGTTTTCTATTTTATGCATAGCATCAATAGAGTGTATGTGTCAATCCCAATTATTCTATCAGGTGACTTCAGTCAAGGAGGGAGGTAGACAAGCCAAACACTCTACAGATTACTCTGGATGGAGGGAACCTTCCACCTCCTGCAAGGGGGCTAATCAAAACAATAGACCCTTGTTTAAAAGGCCATGCCGGCCCCTCCCCACCCCGCTCTCTACAAGTCCTCACCACCACCCTCAAGTTTATGTCCGAAGGGCTTTTTCCCCAGCTCGGCCAGCATTTGCTCACACTATTTAATTCCACGTGTTACCACCAGTGTTACCTGACTGGAATTTTCCAGCCTTTTCATTTCACTTCAGCCAGTTATAAAGCCACATCTGAACCAGCTGCACTGTAGCAACTGGTTAAATTCATATCCGTTGTTTGCAGCTGCAACTAAAAGCCAGACAATGCACTAAGAAAATGCTTGGTTTTCTCCCTTCCTAATTACCCTGAGCCACAATTTAATTTCATGACCAGCCTTCTCACATTTCAACACCTTCCTAACAACCTGAAGGAGGTGTACCAGAGATGATTTCAGGAAATTTGTTGTGCATCCAACCATACGGCCTTCCAGAGAGAGTGGGATTTTGAGCTAGATATCTAATGGGACTATAAAATAGATTTATTTGGTGGCTCTAAAGACAGTTTGACAAGTGCTTTTTTAAGGTAAGCTGGGATCCCTTGGAGGTGAAAAAGATTTATTCAAGTAAATTCTGCACCTGAAGAGTTGAAAGTTAATACAGACGGCTACAATAAGAGTAATAGACTTTTCATACAGCCACTCTCCTCATTTTCAACCAGAACATCCACACTCAAAGAGTAAATGAACTCTTCTACAACAGCTAGGCCATTTGTCCTTCCAGTCTAACAAAGCTCAAATTTAAACCAACTTGGCGTTATCTGCAAGAATTAAGTACTTTTTAGTTCACCTTAGTTGAAAAACACAGAGGAATTAGTTTTGTTGGGACAACACACCAGGGAGATCCAATTCCAAACAAGTTTCTAAAAAGGCAAGCAAGGGTCAATATTAAGATGAGTGGAATAGTTCCAACTCTCACCAAGTCCACCAATTCCAACTCAGGAGTCATTTCAAACACTCTCATGTTATTGTCCTCTGCTATGCCTGTGACACTGAGAGCAACTCCCATTACTTCTAGAAGATCAAGTAAAACTTAAAGCTTGACTGCTGCATACTATCTACACTTACAAAATATTCCAGTTTACCTAATGGATTTCTGTCTGTCCAATTTCCTAGGAGTGATTTTCTCTATGAGACAACGAAGCTGGTATTTCTCTTGTTGTTCCTCCTTTAGGTGAAATAATTCGCTCGGAGCATATGTATAGAATTAGCCCTTGAATCAAGATGCTGAGGGTAATGAAGCAACCTCAAAGCCTGAGAGAGGTTTCTTGAGTGGCCCTCTGTAGTTTAAGTAGGTACTGAAGAGATACCTAGAGATATAATCAATGTAGTAGAAAACACTAGGTAACAGTTTCACATGACTTAAGTTTTGTAATGTAATTTCATTCCTCATACAATTAATTACAACTCGAGGTCTTAAAAAGCAGGCACTCAGCCATGAAGGGCCAGAAATTCATTTCCAGATTCTGTCTCCCTCTTCAGAAAAAAAAAAAAAAATTTATTCACTCTCAATAATTCTTACTTTAAAAACACTCAAAATTTAATTGGAATGTTTGGTAATTCCACACGTTTTATACTTCCAACTAGCAGCTGTCAGAGGGTAAAAACAGGACATTCAAAAATGTATTCTAAAAAAAAAAAAAAAAAAAAAATGTATTCTAAAGCTCTCAAACAGATAATTTAAAAACACCAGCTATGCTGCTTACTTTCCCCCCTCTATGAACTGATCCATATGCTGTAATAACTCAATTGGGCACATCTGTTCTATGCCACACCATTTATTATTGATGGATGGCATTTCTGTGCATTTAAAACATCAGTGCCTTTTGTTAAACCTCCCCCGCCCAGCCCCTCCCAATCCTCACCTCAGACAAACTACTCCAGTCCCCTCATTCATTTTTAATGTTTCATTCCCTGAGATCTTTACCACCCAACGGGTCTCTTAGGAAGAGCAAGATAGCAGCTACAAATCAACCTTTCCACACTAGTAAGGCAATAAGGATTTAAGGTTTGCTGTGAAATACCAATATTTAGAGGGAGCTGCCTCTCCTTTCCACCAGGAAAGTAAAAAAAAAATTAAATGAAAACGACGTAGCCCAGAGAACCAGGCATTGCCTTGGCAATGCACAGACAGAGCTTCCCCAGGCTCGACAGCCTTGCAAAGTGCTGCACAGAAGTTTTCAAACAGTAGAATTCCCCACAGGCTGTGCACTTAACTATTTGTGCTTATTGTATTTTGGAAGAAACATTTATTGGTGTTTAATCAGGCCATCTGGCACTGCAAGTGCAGGACCTTACTAGATTTCTCTAATAGCAGAACTAGACTTTAAGATCAAGGGACTCCATCTCTTGGATTAAGATGGGCCCGCAAACCAAACTGAAAGTCACAGAAATCAGCCTGGAACATACAGAAACAATTTTGATATGTACCTAATTAAGATTCTGCTTGTGTTAAGGAACCTAAAATTAATTTTATTTCATATAATTAGCTGATAAGTCTACTTCCTCAGATCCTCTGGGTGCAATTATAGGTTGAAAAAACAGGCGACTGTGGGAGAATAAGAGAACGCTGTGCCCATGGCCCCTTTGCTCTTACCAGATCAGTGGAGTACAGCCTCTACACTCAGTCCTCAAGGCTGAGCAAAACAAGAAACCATTCCAAAAGGAGCACATGCTTCAAAGAAATAAATACACGTGCTCTATCTCCAGCTCTAAAACACATAATCTTAACTTCAGAGGGTCAGTTTTTCTAAATGTTGAGGAGTCTGAGCCTAGGAAGCTCTGAAGCACCATAAGGAAGTATCTTGGCCGGACTGGGGAGAACTCTGGATCTCTCTCCCTTTTGTGGAGCAGGAAACAAAAGCATATTCATCTAGAATAACTTTCTGTTTGAACAGTTTCATACAAAACCTAGGAGAGTATATGTACCATACTTAAGGAAAAAATGTTGCACTGGTTAATAACTGATGTCATTGATAATTTTCCTGAAAAACTAAGAAAAAAATATCTGTCAGGATGGTGTGAACTCGATGAACCGAATGTAATTTTACCATTCCGACTCAGCCTACATATCAGCTATCTACCTACAGGAAATCTGAACTTAAGATCTATAAGAGTATAGTTTCTTAAGTAATTTCATTGGAGTAGGACAAGATACTAACAGGAAGACAGTAGTACATGTGTTTAAGAGGAGGGTGGCAGGTTAAAAATCTTACTCTAGACTTCTTTTAAGTCCTGAATGAGACTATAAAAATCTCCTACCTTCTAAGGATATCAAAATAGGTTTCTCTATGCTCATGAGTCTCTTTCCACAGAGCTCTGTTCTAGGAACATGTACAGGATTCCAGAGAAATGGAATGGATCAGACTTATTTATTCTTCAGTGTTGCCCTAGGTAATACATGCAGGAACAAGGGCTGCCTTGGCTGCTGGAGGGGTTCTTGGCAGCAGATGGAGAAAGAAGAAACCAAACCAGAGGGAAAGGACACCCACAGTTGAGGCTGCTAGGGTGGTCCAGGGGAGAAGCATTAAGCTCAGTGGCTGGAAAGAGCATGTGAGAGAGAAAGGGAAGCAGGCCCAGGGATGACACATAAAAGGGACAGGCAAAAAAAATGTCGACTTCCAAAGAGCAATTTCTGTACACTTAAAACAAGGAAGGCTGGAAGTAGAAATAGACTCAGAGACAGGGAAATCGGCCAGTTTCCTTGTACAGATCAGAGCTGAGTTTGGGAAGGAAAGGCCTCAGGTCCTCACAGTCTTGGCACTCAGAGAACTCCAAAGGGAACTTCTTGTTTGTTGTGTTCGGACTTTGCATTGAGGAGGCCAGCAAATGCAGGAACTCACTACACTCCTAGATGCGAAGTTAGATATGTGTAGACAGTATTACAGGCGGAGGCTGCCACTGTGCTTTAGACCAGAGGCTAAAAATATTCTGAAAGGTGACAGCCAGGGCCAGAGGCAGTAACTCTAGGGGCAGGAATCTGCCCTAGCAAGTCTTGCTTTCAGGGATCTCCCTCCTAATTGGGGGGGGGGGGGGGGGGGGGGGGGGGATGGGCACAGGGCCAGGGTTCAGCACAGCTGTTTTCCAAACCAATGGGGATTAGGAAATCACAGTCTCATTGATCATTTTTCAGTTTTGGTGATTTAAAAAGCAAAAGGGCTTGAAGGTCTCCACAATACACTCACACTCTGTCACTTGTAGGTTCAATTGCAGGTTCCCAGGGGTATTAAAAAAAAAAAAAGCAAAGCCCAGGAACGAGGTGGTTACAGGCAGTGACCATATATTCCAAGAAGCCAGTTAACTGGAAAGTTACAAAACAATATCCTTCTGTCTTCATTTTCCTGAGGCAGGGAGCGGGGAAAGCATGAACACCACATAAATGCACACGTGTGCTTATGTGTGTACTCACGCACACCTTTAGATGGAAAGATTAAACCCTGACCCCCTTTTCAGGAGCACATGCAGAGCAGATGGGAAGTTAGTATTTAAATGCTGTCACATCAATTCTATCCACAGTGTGTATACTAAGTTCCAACACTGAAAGAACCCACCAGCAGTAGCAAAGGTACTTTGGGCTCCAGCTCTTAAAATAACCAGCTAACTGGGACATACAGACCTCCTCTCTCCACAGACCCAACTTCACCTGAAGTTCTTTCTAGACCCGACAGCATCATGTTTTCACTACAAGGCTCTCCAGCTAAATTCTGCATCTTAGATGGGTGCTGCTATTCTTGTTAGTTATTACTTACTGACAAGCTGAGCAGTTTAAGAAGTCCTGAAGTTACCCCACCCATGAGAACACAAAATTCAAAACAGTGGAAGAGCAAGTTCTACTACAGTCAAAACAAATAAAGACAAAATGGGTAAGGTAGCATTTTTCATTGTTCAACACTGTAGGTAACTATCCCACATTCCGCACAGGCAGAAACTGTTTGGTTAGCATTAATTGAAGCCAACAAAAAAAGTACCAACCATCCAATGTTTCCTTCTTGCCCCTTCCTCTCAAAATGTTAACTCAAAGAAAATTTAACAGGGCAGAGAGAAACATTTGGAAATGTGACAGAAAAACAAGTTCTAACTCTCAGCTGTGCATCAGACTTGGCCTCCTGCCTCTGGCTTAAACTATGAAGGAGTGTGGATTTGTTTTAAAGGAGTAGAGGCCCACAGCACTCGCATGGAATCCTGGCTGGCTCAGGCAGGCGTTGGGTTAATTTCACTTATAAATGGGGGATTAGGAAGGTCCTTTTTGTCCTTCCAAACCACATCTGGCACAGAGGGAGCGGCACAGAGAGATTCAAAATATAAAACTGACAAGATACACAGACACAAATTTTTTACATTTTTAGACAGTTTCCACTAACATCTTCCATGTTTCTTCATTCTATTCCAGAGAACAGAAAGATGATAAAAGACTCATTACCCAGAGTACATGAATCTGTATGAACAATATAAAGGTGTATCTTGTTTGGAAAGTACAGCATAAAGAATAAACAAGGCAGGCCCATTTTCACCTTACAAAATGATCTTTCACACTTACAGATACATCATGGAGCTAATAATTTCTCCTTCTTTTCCTTCTTCCTTTGCCCACATATACTTTTACCTCCAGGCAATCCGAAGTTTCATATAGTTCTATGAAACAAAGCTGAATAGTTTCTGGGCCTGAGACCTTACAATCCAGTACAAACGAGAGCTATGCAGGAAACAGAAAAGGACAAATAGGAATACTACCACCTGCAATTATAGCTGATTTCTGCTTTTCTAAAAACTATTCTTTAATGTTTCAATATTATCTCTA
Organism: Phocoena phocoena; assembly: GCF_963924675.1. Lineage (NCBI taxonomy): Eukaryota > Metazoa > Chordata > Mammalia > Artiodactyla > Phocoenidae > Phocoena > Phocoena phocoena. Next base: position 80,312,146 of record NC_089221.1, on the reverse strand, counting down.
CAATAAATAAATTCAGGGAGGATAAGGTTATCTAAGACATGTTTTCATGTGTCTTAAAGATGAGATAGAACCCTGAAAAAACGATTTTAACTAAGAACTGGTGATACTGATGGTCAAATTCCCTAGAAAGCTTTCTGGTATTAAATCAAAGATCAATAACCTTTCAACAGTGGCAGCCAGGGTTCTAGAGCCTGCTAGGGTATACAGGAGTGAGGAGACCTGGGTGCAGGTGAGGGGCCACCTGAACAGTGGGAAGTGAAAAGGGAGGCTGTGACAAATCCTAGGAGTAAGAACATTGACCTGTGATGGTGACCAGCGGGGACAGTCAGGCCCTGGGTACAGCAGCCCATCTCTCTGGCCCAACCTCCTGGTCCTTCCTGACACCCGAGGCAACTCGCAGCACTTGGAACCAGCTTATAATGTGGGCCACCAATGTTCTAAGAAGAAACCCTGCAAATGGCTTTTTCCTCCCCCCACACAAACCCCACAATTCTCCACTGACTGCTGCAAAGTTTAGTTATGTGCTTAGACTGAGGCAGAGACAACATTCACCTCTGCATCTCCCATGCACAATAGGCCCTTTAATGCTGGGTGTTTCAAATGCAGCACCGCATTATACATTTTATCAGAGAAATGAATATAGTATACGAGCTGGGAGCTACAACTGCAAACTTCTTTCCCATCTGTTCTGCAATATGCCTCAACTGGTGTTATAACTTTTTTTTTTTTTTTTTAGCATTTCTGCAAAACAAGGAGGACCATGACAAGATGCAAATCTTAAAAAGATGGCAAGAATTAGCTGCATAACAGATAATCGTAACAAAACAAAGAGCAACCTCAGATTTTAAGGATTAGTTACAATGTATCTGCAAGACAGCATGTGCTCTCTGGAAGGAAAGGGCTCTATATTCTCAAAGAAACTGCCACGTGTCCCTTCTGTAACAATGTTGCACGAAAGCACAGTGTCCATGTATTCAAAACACAATCTGGCAGAGGGAAGGATAAAGCATCTTTCTTAGTCCACAAAAATAAGAATGATCACCACTGTGTAGCTCACATTGTCTCCATGAAGATACTAAAAACATAATTGGTTACAAAAACTTGGCTACAAAGAAATGCACTAGGCCTAGGGTCAAGAGAGGACAGATTTCCAAACCTTGATCCAAAGATATGCCTAAAAAAGACAGTGGAAAGCCTCTGCAATGCAGGCGCGTCTGCTCTGATTTTGTAACCAACAGAGAATGACCCAGAACATTGGTTTACATGCCAACATTTGGTTGTCGAACAACAGTTCATGCTAAGGGGCATCAGAAAGGAGCACAGGATCCAATCATGCTCTAAGACCCTACAAGTGAAGAGTATTTTATCATCAGGGAACACCTCGGGTTATACAGTTTGATGAAGATAGTAAGCAAGAATGGGTCAAAGGGACTAAGTCTTCCTGTATCTCTAGTATCATCAACCAGTGGAAGTTTTCAGGAAATTTCCCAGAAAGCAGCTAGAGTTCAGGACTTAGGGATAATTATGGACTTTCAAAGACAGGGTCTCTTACCATGCTTTGGATAGGCACTGAAAGCTACTGCCCATGGGGTCACTGGGAGCTGGTGGCCCATGGCAGCAGCAAGAATTTACAAGGCACCTCAGAGTACCTGTTCAACAGCCACCCGGCTTGGTCAAGCACAAAGAACACACCTCTTCCCCAAAGTCAAACTGCATGAAGGTAAACCACCTTCTCTCACTAAAGGATGAAGTACAGAAAAATGTGAAGATCTATAAAGGACCTGCAGTCATCTCAATCTCCCCTCCTACTTGCAGTTTTGTTTCACTGAGTTTGAAGAACAGCATACAAAAGCTAGAGTGATGAGAAAGGACATGATTACGTTAAAAGGAAAAACAAAGCAAAGGTATACCAATTATTTGTACAGAATAATTTTTTAAAATATTGCCATTGTTTAGGTGTGTAATAAATTCATCCTTGAAATTTTTTGGTTAAAGGAATCATTTTAAATGCACCTGAGAGACTGGTGCTTTTAAGACATGTTACTAGGAATACATTTGTAAAGTGCAGAATCCTTTTCATAAAATAATTTATACCAAAATCACCTGTAATCAGGGCACATACAATTCCTTATTAAATCCACATAAACAGGGATACATAGATGCACAGAATGAAGTAAAAAGGAGTTGAGGCTGAGAGGCTGGCAAAGAGAATGTGGAAGAGAAGGTACAGAAGCCCAGCATCCCCACAGATGACCTGGTTATTTACCTGTGTGAGGCCCAGGAGAGATACTGGCATTGTGTCCCCTCCCCCACCCCCAGCCCAAAACAGAAACTGCTTTTCTTCCCATGTAGCCAGCGCTGCCAGTTCTAAGCCTGCCGCCTCTCTCATCTCTCTCCCGCAGAGTGCCTGCAGGCCAGAAGCTGCCCCTTACAGCCAAAGGTGTAGAAGGTGGCCCAGAGCTGACATGGATCTCAGCAGAGGTGTGCAGGTGTGCCAGGAACCCTGGCAGCCCCAGGGCGGGGAGAGATGAAAAAATAGACCTGGTCTCCCCTTTAGGAACACATCTAGCTGGCAAGGTGGCCAACCATACAGACTCCTGGGAAGGGATCCCCAACAGGCTGGTGGAGGGCACGACATAAACCCAGTGGCCCTGAGAAGGCATACCTGCACGCAGCATGGCCGCCGTTTCCCAGGGAACGGGGAGAGAAAGTAGACAAGGGAAGATGAGGCCAAACTGTCAAGCACTGCAGGTCTTGCTGCCCTACACTCATTGCTTTCCATGTGGATAAGGAAAAGTCTTAGCTAATAAATGACCCCTTGAGTATACAGGTGACTCTGTAGTTTAGATTTTTTTCCCCCCAAGCTTTGTCTTTTCGTGATGAGGTTTGAAACGTGGGTGTTTAGGGGCAGGCAGAGCTCACAAAGACAGCCTTGAAGATGACTTGCTTAAGAAGCCAGGTTACCAGGACTGAGTTGCCTTAGGGACTTCCCTGAGCAAAACACCTGAGTCTAGTGCTTCAGTTTAGTGCTGAAGGTGGTGAAATGAATGTTTGCTTAAATACTATAATTTTGGCATCACAACCAGCCAGCCTCTATGATATGACATCATTGGTCAGTCTTTAAATCTAGTGACACTGAGCACATAGGTCATTAAAAATGCTTGACCACAGGATGACACAGTATCCACAATGTGCAGTGCTGGGTTATCCAATGGCTGGTCTATGTATGTATTTAAGGTCTCAGTAAAGCTGGGACTCATATAAAAAATTCTTCTTAAAGGTTTCTTGAAAACAGTATGACAGCAGACATCAAGGAAAAAAAATCAGATCTTTTTTGGAACTTATTTCTTATGTACTTTTTTGTCTCATTGTTTTTATTTTTTTTAATTTAATTTTATTTTTTTTTTATTAATTTATTTTTATTCATTTATTTTTGGCTTTGTTGGGTCTTCATTGCTGTGTGCGGGCTTTCTCTAGTTGCGACAGGGGGGCTACTCTTCATTGTGATGCGCAGGCTTCTCACTGCAGTGGATTCTGTTGTTGCGGAGCGTGGGCTCTAGGCACACAGGTTTCAGTAGTTGTGGCACGTGGGCTCCAGAGCACAGGCTCAGTAGCTGTGGTGCACGGGCTTAGTTACTCTGCGGCATGTGGGATCCTCCCGGACCAGGGATCGAACCAGTGTCCCCTGCATTGGCAGGCGGACTCCCAACCACTGCGCCACCAGGGGAGTCCCTCATTGTTTTTATTTTTATTGCCATCATTTTTTCATTGCTTAGAATTTTTAAAAGGTTTCATTTTGGCCCTGGGTTGGTAAAAGGAAATTGCAGTGCAAAATTTTAGGCCTTTGTTTGGTTTCACCAGCAGAAGCCATACCAACATGGAGACAGGCCCTCAACAGTAACCTTCCAGATGCTTTTGGGGGCTTTGGAGAGAGTTACAAAAAGAAGAAGGAAAGAAACAACTACTAGAGGTCAGAGAGTAATTTGTTGCTGAACAGCATGGTCACCAGATGTGGGGAAATACTTTCCAATAGTGCAATTAAAGACCAAACATTCTCACTGTCTGCTTGAATTTATGTTAGAGGATAATTTTTCCCCTCTCCTTTCTGGAATGGGTAAAATCTTTGATCCTTACCAAAGTGAGGGAGAAAACAAATTGTATTTATTTATTTGCTAAAAACTATGAGGGATTCAACCACAACTGAAATAGAATGATCTAAAGTCCTTCAATGTCAACTATTCCATTTATATAATGTTAATACTCATAAGGTAACCAGTTGTCCCCAAATATTTTCAACATGATCAGTAAAAAGTATAAAATTTTGAAAGGTTGAACACCAAACAGAAGTGACATGTGACTGGATGGAAGGCTTGGAAATCAAAACTTGGGGCTTGTGAAAAGAAACAATATAGCTGACCCCTGAACAACAGGAGAACTAGGGGCAAACCCCTGTGTAGTTGAAAATTCACATGTAACTTTATAGCTGGCCCTCTGTATCGAGAGTTCTGCACCCAAGGATTCAACCAACCATGGATCGTGTAGTACTGTAGTATTTACTACTGGAAAAAAATCCATGTAAGTGGACTGGTGCAGTTCAAACCCATGCTGTTCAAGGGTCAACTGTATTTTCCCATGCACACAGCACTTATTAATCTCAAAAGTATCGTTTGAAGGATACCGCTCCAAGTCCTCAATTATTTACACAATGATTTTGATGATTTTCTACATTCCTAATGGAACTGTCTTCTGAATTTTCAGTGTTATGTCTTTCCAAAGACTATTCCCAGGTTTTATATCCTATGACTGCAATAATGATGGATTTTTTGCCCATGGCTTGTCTTATGACTTCATAATTATACTAACTTCATATCATAACATACAGCAAATACGTATTTTAATATACAGATAGGAAAAATTACTTGCATACTTGTAAAACACAGAGGAAGAAAAGTTTGAGATATAAGATTTGGAAAGGTAAGCTTGGGCTTTATTGGGAGTTGAAGTGTAAATAGTTTTAAGTTCCCCTAAGATGTCTAGATCGATGTAATAGTCTTTGTTCAGAGCAATGACTTCTAATCTTAGATTTGTGACACCCCCGGGGTGTCTCCATACATCTCTGGAGGTGCTGTAAAATTCCCTCCACAAAATGTGAAGTAAAACAATTTAAATTCACTTAATAACTATGCCACATATGTTTGGAGGCAAGGGAGGTGTCCTGGAATCAAAAGAACAGTCATTAAGTATTATAAAAGCTTGTTCCCTGTCAATTATATTTTAGTCTAAACCAACTGATGAAAAGATAAACAAAGGAAATCAAGCAAGATGAGAAAACCTGTATGTGTGATTTTGTGGCTGGAGGAGATGGTAAAGGAGCTGCTTACTTGGGACACTATTTTCATGGACAACCCTTTTTGACTGCTTTATTTATTAACACCTGAATCAGCTCGGACTGGCAACTGGAAAGCCAGTCATAGCTCCTCTCCACCTACTTGCACTAAGACACTGGTGCCTTAAAATTGGCTTAGAGGATCTCTATTCAGTATTAGTTTCTTTAAAACAAACAAACCAACAACAACCACATACACTGGCAGCTAGACAGGGTAAGTTTAACTTAACTATGTCAGTTTTCCCCTCAGGCTGACTTACATTTCTATCCTGAGATTACATGGGGTTATAAATCACTGCTCTGCAATATCCAATTCTTAACTTCCTTGGTCACCACTAGGTTAGGAACTAAAACACCACTGTGGGCTTGCCACTGAGAAGCTGGCTTATAGCCATTACATTTTACTATAGCTTCCAAGTTCCCAATAAAATTTCCTGATGGGTTACTGCCTCTGGCTTCACAGCGTTCTTTATTCAGAACACCCATTTCAGTCATCTGATAAATCTGAACATGGATTTCTTCAAGAGCCACGCACATCTGCACTTAAAAATGACACCACTGAAAAAATAAAGAACTTTTTTTTTCATTAAGCAAGCCTGCCTTTTCCCTAGAGAACCCAACTTCAATGTTTACTTTTTATTTTTCATATCACTGCCTATTTAAATTTAGACCCACATTTTACATAAGCCCTAGAATTCCACTGAGAAATTTTTTACCAAGTAATTTTCATTTAATCCTTCATCCACCCTGCGTGCCAAGAAGACCAAGAGAAGCTCCTTTTAAACTAGGTCTTTTGTATCACACTTCAAAAGTTGCCTGAAGAATCAAACTCTGAAAGTTATTGGAAAGAAGAAAAAAGTACACTTGCCTTATCTGTAGCAGTAGCACTGGATCCAGGGACCACAGGCACATTCGTCACTTGAACTGAAAGATAATTATTATCTATGAGTGGCCAGGCCCCTTCCACTTTGCATGTCTGGAAGTGATCCTTGAAAGTTCTAAGGTGAGGATCTCCGAACAAGCCACAAAAAAGGTAATTAGGAGGGTTCTGGTCCCCTCCCCTGTGTTCTCTGGCTCCCACGTGGCTATGATAGTTACAAGGGTCATGGGTCACTTCAGGGTTTGTGGAGGATGTGGGTCCGTCCTTAGAACAGTTCCTCTGGCTCATGAGGTCACTGATACCCAACACAGCAGAATGGTATACTAGGTTACCACGGCAGGCTTTTGAAGTTCGCTGGGTGCAGCCGGCATAGGCACGCAGAGCCTTGCAAAACTCAGAGTCAAAGCCATCAATGGCAGAGTTCAGGTGTGAAGTCAGGGACACAAAGTCTGTGGTACATTTCTGGATTCGACATTGGGCTGGCTGTTGGCAGTCACCTATGAGAAAGAAGATAAGAACAAACATTTTTTAAATGCTTCACAACTTCCTGAGCTACATGAGAAAATGACATTCTCCTCTGGGAACTGTTTGTTCTATTTCATATACTCCTATTTTAAGAAGGCCTTCAGAAATAGGACTGTATTGTGCTTCTTGGCCTCTCACAAAGTAAGCCACTGGGAGAAACACTGCATGCAGCTAGTTAACTTGAAACTAAAGCATGGGCCATTGTGAGTAAACAGGAGTCTAGCCCAGTGTTCTTAGGGTAAAATTACAAGGGAACGATAAATGAAATATTTTATCAACTTTGCTATTGTTTATAGATTTTGAAAAAGATGTCTTTGCTTTAAGACCAAGTCAAAGATATGAACTTTGTTTTGATTTTGAAAACTGCATAAGTAATGTGCTTTGGAAATCACTGTCTATGCACAAAATCACGAGTAAAGCCTGCACACCTCAGGGAGGGGAAACTCCTAAATTACAGCATGATTAGTTAAAACACCTTTACCCGATTCTACTATGGCTATAGGCAAAGAATATCAGGAAAGAATCCAGGTACTAAGTTATTCTGCATTTCTTGAGGAATGTTTATCAACAAATTGCATATAAATTAACACTTAATCTCCTGGTTTCTATCAATACAAAGTGTAAATGTTCCCTTAAAAAAATGAAGTGATTGATTTGACCAAGCTAGGTATTCACTTACCCCATAACATCAACCACACTAGGATTCCAGCTCCTAAACAGTTCACCAGTAAAAGTACACTAAATCAAAAAGTACATAACACTGACAGGTGATCCCACCAACTATGTTTTTTTCCAGAAACAGAACCAGAGACAGAATTATTAGAGTATATATAAACTACTTTTCCCCTAAATCAACAATTCACATAAACTTAATGATTAATTCACATTAACTTAATGATTTAAGTCAAGCTAAAATGAATGAAAAATCATGTGATTACTGCCCTACTATTTAAAAAGTCAGTTTTCAAATTATGGTTTGCCCCTAGCTTCTCATATAAAAATTTGTAAAATCTCTCAAAGCACAAAAAACACAATGAACCGCCAAGACTAGGTCAGTGGTGTGCACCAATCAGTTTAACACTATATTCCTTAAAATGGGAACACCAGGATTACTGAAATGAGAAACAATTTTCTTTATCATCCACCTCAAATTTTATACAAATGAACTGTAACGCGTATTTGTATTACTTGCACATCCTTTATAGGTCTCTCAACCATGGAGGAGCCTCAATGTCAAGTCTTAGGTTCCTCATATGAGAAATAAGTAGGTTGTTCTACAGTAAACTCTGTGATCTTTTCTAGGCATAAAATATCTATTGTGTGGGGGGGAATCAGTCAGTAGAGTATTATTAAATGTATAATTATGCAAGATTTAGGCATAACAAAACTTCAGGATAATATCAAGATTTAGTAATTTACCTGATAAAGACTTAAAACTAACCCTAATAATCATCTTAGAAAGATATTTTAATCTTTTCAGTAGTAAACTGCTTTTAAATCTGAATAAAATAGCCTGTAATCTCTGCTCATGGCATCAGCTGGGGAAACAAAGGGTAGGAAATGACAACCTCTTAAGGCACTTCCCCAACCATTCTTAAATTTCAAAAACCAAAAAGGGAAAAATATAGTCAAGACTGGATATTTGATTTAACACAAGTAAAAGAGATTAAAATATTTTAATATTTTGGAGCTATGAATTTACAGCTATCACTAAATCGCACTTAAAAAAATCAAATACATCTTGATGTGTTTGGTCCCTATGTTTGCTCATTCCAAAGTTGATATTTATAGAATTCCTCTCTATAAAGTAGATCAAATCATTTTTCAACTATTTTTACTCAAAAAAGCAAAAATGCAAACAAAAAAATACAACAACCCCCAAAATGGTATTAAACCCATTTTACAGATGGGAAAATCAAGACAAAGGGACACTAAAGGCCTTGTCCTGGCTGGATTGTAAACAGCTAGTATGAAGCCCAGAGCATGGTGCCTTTCCTCAAATCCTGTTTTCATTCCTCCACATGTCACATCTCTACTAAAATGCCTGATTCTCAAGACAGTACTTGATAGCTTAAAAAAAGACGTAACTACAGTATTTCTTTTAAAATCAGCTTCACAGTAAGCAGTAAGCAAGAAAATAAAATATGGGCCAAGATCACTCAGTAATGAACAGTTCGTGGACAACATATAAATGACAGCACAAGAACTTTCTGCTAAACTTGCAGTGCCTATTCTGTTATGGCCTATAAAATCTAGCCAAGCATACACTTACTAATAATTATTTCAAATAGTCATAAAATATCAGAAGTAAGACCAGCATGGAAATGCAGATGCAACTGTTAAGAAAAGAGAAAAGCAGAATTTAGATTCCCAGCTCCTTTTTTGTTCCTTTCCTTCCTCCCCCCCTCGCTTTTTCGTAGCAGGTGGGTGCAGATTCCTTTGAGAAATCTCACATAAAACAGAACTCCTTGGGTTCCTTTGTTTTGGATGAGGTTTCTAACAGACTTTTCGAATAGACATGATGGGAGGGAGGAGGGCTAAACAGAGAGAAAGTGCATTTGGGTCAGCAGTTTCAGCCCCATCACAGGCTCCTGTATAATGACTAATTTGCAGCATACAGCCAGAAACATCCAGGCTTCATGAATTTATAATGACAATGCGCACTTTGCCTGTTATAGGCGGTAAAGTAAGCCTCCTGTCAAAATACCAAGACAATGCAGAGCAGAAACAATTTCAAGGATGCAGCCAAGAAGGCCATGAAGTGTATGAGTAAGCAAGGAACTCCCCTATTGGACCTCCATTCAGGAAGCGCAGAGGTTTGCTTAAGGGGAAAAAAAAAGTGAATAAAAGTATTCTTTTCATTTCCCAAGGGCAGAATTCAAAATCTGCAGCTACAGATCTATTTTTCAAATCAGGTCATCTAGGATGTGACAGTATTTTCATTCCGGTAAATGAAACTTACTAAGGGATTTGTGGGTCTATAGCTTTCATTAATGATCCAGACATAAAGACCTCACCATTCAAGACAGTTTCCTCAATGTCCGGACTGCACATGTGAATCTGCAGCCCAATCACCAGTTTATAATAAAAGAAATCAGATATGCTGAAGTGAATTAAGTGAAATGCAGAGCCATATGGGGTGCAGAGGCAAATTATATGGATCCAGGCACCAAACATATGGTAGCCCATCTGTAAAGAGCACTCGGCTAGGCTCCCTGCTCTGAGGAGAAACAACCCCTGCATTTCAATAGCACTGCTCTTCAAAGAAATCTCTCAAAAAGGAGCCCTCTTTTCTATAACCAGATTAACTGCTCCATTCCAACAAGCTGTCCACAGATATCACTCACCACAGCAACTCTGGGTAGAATCTAATGGCGACTTCAGCGTGAGCACATTAGGATACTGAGAGGAGTTTCACATTCCAAGTTCTTGAACTAAGGCACCTTAATTTTCTAAACTTTTAAACCAACTTCTTAGGCCTTTCATGGGCCAGCGAAGAAATCTTCAAGGACCACATTCCAATCCTGTTATAGGACCCAATGGCAACTAAAGGAAACGATATCCAAGTAGTCAAGAGGGACACAGTCCTGCCTACTACTTCAATTTCCATTTCAAGAAACCTACAGTTTGACATTATGGACACTTATTTTTTTCACACAAAACCCTCCTGAGCAGATTTTTTGACACGTCATAAAAATTCTTCCATGTAACCATAAGCAAACTGACTTTATTTTCTAAGGTTCTAAAGTCACTAATTTAAAACCTTAATCATTGTAAAACTTGCCATTTACACTCTCTATTAAGACCTCGGTCTGTTTCCACAAGTGACAGTGTTAAAATGCAGCTGTTACATCACAATGCAAAGTTATGCAAAGTAAATTAAGTCGCCTACTCAAATGCCACATTTTTTCCCCATTACTTAAAAGACCTCCTGGATTTTTAACACTGCTGCTATGACTTAGTAAATAAATAAGAATTACTCCGTACAGTTGGGTGGCATTAAAGTTCAGTATTCTCCAGATCAGAGCGTTGTGACTGCTGTCCTACAAATACAGGACAAAAAGATCGCGAAGGAAAACTTACCTAATGCTCTAAGTGTGCTCAAACTACAAGATAAATTATCTTTCAATTCGGTATAAAAAAAATTCTTTGTCTAGACCTGCTCCTAGAAGTGGTACTTATTAGTAAAGAGGATCCTAGATTTTTTCCCCAGCTTTATTGAAATGCAACTCACATATAACATCGTGTTAATGAAATGATTTTAAAAAGAAAAGTAGGTTACAACATGCTAAAAGGCTCATCTTCGCTAAGAAGAACGAAGAAGGCTTACTGCGTTAAGAACAGATTCCTCACCGCTGCTTCCATAGGGGAAGCGCCAAACCTCCAGAAGTCAAGACATCTGTCAGCCTCTCCTGGAACCCGAAAACACGCGGCTAGCCACAAAGCACGAGTTTTTCCAAAGAGGTTGAAAGCTGAATTAAAAGCAGCCTTCGCAAATATGAAAGAAATCCCAGTTTTAAAAAGTTTAAGTTACTTCGAGATTAACCCCCAGGTTTTCCAGCCCTGGTGAAAATCTTTCCATCTGGTGCGATTTCTTCGCCTCGCCGCCACCCCCAACTCCAGAGAAGCAGCACAAGGCTCCTAGTCACCCCACCGAGGCGGCGGCGGCTGCGGAAACCTGATCCCAGCCTGACTTTCAGTAAACACCAATGCAGAGAGCAATAAAGCATCCGGAACATTTGTCTCGGGTGCGCAGCCCCTGCCCGCTACATCTTTGATAAGTGGCTGTTGGAGGGGAGATTTATCAACGGTCCGAGCAGAAGGCTGGGAAGGCGGGAGGGAGGGGAAGAGGCCTCTCCTCTGCGCCCCGGGCGCTCCGCTCGGTCAGCGGGTGTGCTTCTGCCGCCGCCCCGCGAGCCCAGCTAAGGTGCATGGCAGGACCTAGTGAGGCCTTTCCCGTCGCGCCACGCCGCCTTCCGCCCCGGCAAGCGCCTACGGGACCGGGGGTGTCGGGGAACAAAGCACTCGGCCCTAGAGCTGGCTCCCCTCGCGCGCGCGCCTCATACCTGCGTGAAGCAGCCCGAGGCTGAGCAGCAACAGAAGCAGCAATGCCAGGGGCGGCGGGCAGAGCCGGGGGCGGGGGCGCTGCTCAGCCCCGGCGGCAGCGGCGAGGGCGGCGGCGGCGGCGCAGGAAGATGCTGCTCTCAAGCCCATGCCCGTCCATGCAGGTCTCGTGGGCTCCGGCGAGGGCGGCGGCGCGGGCGCCTTGGCGGGTCCCGGGCCGTGGCTGCGGCATGGGCCGGAGGACGCGCCTCGCTTCCTCTTCTTCCTCCTTCAGGCCCGCGTCGAACACGGGCCGCCGCCACCGCCGCAGCGAGCAGTGCGCCGCGGGCGGAGCGAGTTGGCGGCGGCGGCAATAGGGCACAGTGGCATCGTGGCGGCCGGAGACGGCGGCGGACGGAGGGAGAAGGGGCGGGAGAGAAGACACAAAGACCGTGAGCGAGTGAGGGGCCCGACCTGCAGCGCGCGGGCGCCCTGGCCGCGGCCAGCGTGGGCTCACCAAGCGTGGAGCTCGGGTGTGGACGAAAAGGAGGAGCACGCAGCCCCAACCAGCGGCCACCGCCGGCCAGGATATCTTTCCGCGTCAGCCCACCTCTCAATCAATCTCAGCCCCTCACTGCCGCCCTGCCCGTCCTACACCCGCCAATCCGAGTCGTCCCCACCCCGGCCTCGCCCCTCCCTCTAGCTCCATTGGCTGAGAGGCGGACGCTCTGGGCCCAGCCCGCCACTCGTAGGGCCCAAAGCGCCCGCCCCTCCGTGCCTCCTCCTTCTTTCTGCCTGCCCAGTGTAGTTTGAGTTCCGCGTCCGCCCGCTGCGAGTCCTGTTCTTCGCGCCCGGGCCCAGCCTCCCTCCGGCTCCCTCCTCTGCTCTCCCTCCACCCCCTTCTGCGATTTACTGTTTCCTCGCGCCCAACTGAAACAGGCGACAGCAACTTTGTCCTGGCTTCGTTACAAAGGCACCGGCCTTTGACCTCTCCTTGAATTAATGTGATCAGGTTCAACCTCCCTCCATGACTTTTATTAAAAATTTCTTTTTCATCACCCTCATTCTGTCCCTCCAGCTCCAGCTACGCCTACGGCTCCTTGGAGGAAGCGGACGCTTTTACCCTGAGCCTTGCGGCAGGTCCCTTCGCAGCCAATCACATCTGCGGAACCGCGTTCCTAGCCTGTTGTGGACTTTTGGTAAAGCTAGCACCCAGTCGCGTTGGAAATCCGAATGTGACCCACGGTCCGGAACAAATCGGATAGGCTGGGAAGGTACCCGCCAGCTCCCGGCGGAGTTCGCTGGCAGCTGTGCGAGGCTCCGGTTCTTGTTCCTTTGACATTTCCCTTCCTGAAAGCTGCGGGGAGGGATCTGAGAGCGGGCGAACTTCAACGTGTTCGGCTACAGTGTAATTAGATTAATGAGGATAGTAAGTTTTTAACGCAGTGTAGAATAATTATGCCATGATTTCTTGTTGCTCAGTGGCTTTTCCACAAATTTTCATCGTCTATTAGCAAATTAACCCAATGGCAGGTCGGTTTCTACTTTTGCGATTGAATGGATCCCAAAATGAGGGAAAACCAATTGTCTGCCAGAAAAGAGGTTGCCAGTGGAGATACAGGAAAGCATGTTGTGAGATTGATGATAGGTTCTAATTTGTTATGAGTAGGTGTGAAGTGGTATCTAATCTCAAGAATGGCCTCAAAGGCCGGGAGCCACTTCGTACTGCCCTTGTCTTTGCCCTTCTCCAAACGGCAAAGGGCTGCCATTTTAAATTCACTGATATCCAAGTCACAGTCTGCAACCCTACCTGCTACATTACTTAGAATCTCTAATTAGGAATTTCGTATCAACCACGGACACGTTAATATTCCAACATGTTAAAAAGTGCTAATCAATGGACCAGGATAATTGAGGACAAACCTTCCAACGCTCCAGCTTACTCATTAGACGCATTCTGAATTATACAAACCACTAGGTCCCTAATGAAGGATGCCTATCTATTTTCACTGCAACTTTTCATTACTTACTTATTACGTACTATGATGACTCAAGTGGTAAACACACCTTTCACTGCCCAAGATATAATCCAAACCTTGTGTGTATCTATAATATGCTTAATAGTAGCTTCAGAGTTGCCTGGAGAAATGACATTTTGGGGGGAGTTATCTGATATGATTTTTAGATGATACTGTGTTGTAAATACTGTTAAATCAAAAATTTACTCTCTTACAATTACTACATATTACAAATGAAATCAAGTTAATGAAATACTGGTAAGTGTCTTTTAAATAGTAACCAAATGTGAACACTATCTTTCAACGTATTTTGCTAGCAAAGACTAACAGTAAGATGTTTCTTCTTCCTTAACCCAAGATTTAATTCGACCCCTATGAAAGAAGCATCCTACTTTATTGACCATACTTTAAAACATATAACCAAGAGTTAAGGATCAAATTCAGTTTAGTTTGAGTCTTTTCACTCCTGATTTTCTATGATTTCCCCGCCTTTCCTCTTCTCCCTCCTACATCCTGCTCCTTAAGTACACGGATGCTCTAGATTTTATCAACAGAGGGCACCCTCGAGTCACTGCAAATCCTGGTGTCCTGAAATGGAGCTGTTGTTCTTTAGAGGAAAAACTTCATTTTTTCTAAGGCACTTTACTGCTCCTCTGTTGTAAAATTTGACAAGCTTAATATTTATACGCCTAACAATTCACTTTTTATTGCTGCATAAGTGTTCAGCCTGCTAGAGGAAAATGTTAATTTTCACAATTAAACCACAAGGTGGTTCCTATTTTCAAGACATTAGTCTAGTTGACACATTGGCGGGGTAAATTCGGACTGTTAGCAAGATCCCGAATCAGCTTGGGAAGCAAGAGCGTAGTGAATGGTCACTTACAGCGCATCCACTCCCGCAGCTAGTATGCTGCAAGTTAAAGGAGGATTTTAAGACTCTACAAAGAAAAATCTGGGGAGGGATCTAGAACACAAACATAAAATCGATGACTTATAAAAGTTTTTACATTTTAATCAGAAAAAAATCGTGAAGTGACAGCTTGCACAACTCACAAATCCACCCTGTTTCTTGCCACTTGTACTCCTTCCTCCTGCGTCTTTGTTTTCAGGGAAAAAAAGATGAGACTGGAACAGTATAATTAGGGGACACAGCAAAGCATCCGTGCAAAATGGGTAGAATTAAAACACATGCCAGCAACATTAATGGATTCTAAACAAGATGTGGTTTCTTATCCTGAACCTTTACATGATGTCTTAACTGTTCCCCTGTTAATATACAGAATCTCCATTTCCAGAAATCTAACACGAGGTCTCTAACAGATCACCGGGGGCAGAGGAGCCAGGAATCAGACCCGGGGTTGCGATTTGCGCAACCCATTTTAGAGTAAAGGCTCCCCTGCTGTTCCCCAGTCCACCCTACGCAAGGCAGGGGTGAAGGAGCCCGGAGTCCGACAGCCCAGCGGCAAGCAGCTTGTGTATTGTACTTACATCATTCTTAACCCTTCCGTTCCTGGAGGGGGCTTGGCGGGATCAGAGGATCCCTGAGCTCCGGAACACGCAGGACCTGGATGTGAGAGGAGAGTTCCAGAGCCAGGGGTAAGCGCTGCGCCCCCGGAAGGAGAGGGCCTGGGGCGTGCGTGGGGCTCATCACCCGAGCGTATACAACCGGCCCCCGCGATCCCTTCGGGCTCAGCCGCGGCTCGCACGGCTCAAAGCGGCAGGTGCAAAAAGCATTTGGGAGTCGCTTGCCAGCGCGCGGAGGTAATGCGCTTCCTGTCCATTTATCTCAGGAAACCAGCGCAGCCTTCCCTTCCAAACAAAATTAACCTCTCATTACCCAGCCACTCATTCCCGAGAAGGCCTTAAAAGCTTTACCAGCGCGCTAATGTATTTAAGCTTTTCTTCCAGGCAAACGCAGCCGCTACCGCGACTGCCATCAGCCCCGGCGGTTCCTCTGAGCTCCGCCGGGAGCCAACCGCTTACTTCCCCCCAGCCTCCAGGCTGGGAAACTCTGGCCAACCCAAATCCCAGTTTGTACTAATGGGCTGACCCGACACCCCTGAACCGACTTCATGTCGGAAGCAGCCCAAACAAGTTCTCACTAATTTCACAAGAGCCCCTCGTATCAAGTCCTCAGCTCCCCTATCCTCAAGGAACGGGGGAGGGTACCCGGGAGGAACTTCAATAGCAAGCTGTCCCCGGGGAGTGGGCGCTGACTCCCCTTTGGAACGCCAGCCCTGTTCGCAGAGGGGGCGGGAAGCACTGACCAGGGGCGTGGGGGTAGTGTTAGCTAGGATCCAGCCGATTCCAAAAGTGGAGAAGCAAAGGGGGTTCTAGGTGTACAAGGGGCAAGAAGGGGCCTTTTGGAGGGCTGGGGTTTTGTCACCCTGGTTCTCGCCGCCCCGAGGCTGGCAGATTTATACCACACAGGTGGACGGAGACCTAAACAAAATAGTCCCGGCCGCTGCCTGCCGCTCGCCCCCCACGTCCCTCTGGCCCACCTCAAACTTCAACAAAATAAACAACTCACCACAGGCATTCCCTTGTCTGCAGCGCGACGCTTGCCAGCTGGGAAAATAAGCCGCAAGCCACGCGGCCGGGGCGCTGAGGGGGGCAGCGCAGCGCCCGCTTCTCTTTCCCAGGTCGGGGCGGCGGTAACCCGAGGCAGGAGGGAGGTTCCGCCTCGGGGGCTGCTGTCCCTGTTCCCCGACTGCTGCGTGAGCGCCCGGCAAGCGGCTGCGCCCTTCCGGCTGCCGCGACGCCTCCGCTACCTCGGGGAGGGGGCGTGAGGCAACCCCCTCGATTCCTTCTTGCTTTCTCCAAGCTGCTCTCTCTTCCCTCCGGAATCAAAGACCAAACCCAGGGGCCTCCACCCCACCCCTCCACACCTCCCCCTGCCGGCACATCCCGGATCTTTCCAGCGCGGCTGCGGAGTGGCAGGTAGCGGTGTCCCAGAACCCCAGCCCCCGGCTCCCGCTCTGCTGGCGCCTCTCGCACGTACACCTCCACCCCTGCACAAAGAGCCTTTCACGCTGCCAGCGCCACCCTCCGCGCCGCCCTCCAGACCGGCTGCATTGCTTTTGCCCACCCGCGGCACCAGCGCATTGCCGCTTGGTGAGTGTGCCAGCCTTCGCCGGGGCAGGGCGGCAGTGAACGTGTGCAGGTTGTTCCTGTTCTGCGCTTCGGCACAGGCACAGGTGCGGTCCCTTGTCCCCCCTTCTACCGCTTTCTCTAGCTGTCCACCAGCGGCCACAAAATGCATTCCTTCCTTTGCATAAATGATCTTTGAGTGTCTTCCTAGTATGTCTAAACTGGGGGAGGGGGGCAGTAGTGGTCCTCTGGATTTTCGCCGAAATAAGGAATCCAAAGACCTTTCCATCTAAATGTGGCTTGAGTTTGCAGCTTACGAAAACCCAGGATAACGATTTGGGAATTACGAGGGGAGAGAGGGTTGAGAGAGACATCTAAGACACAGGTGAGGAAGTGTGTTATTAAGAACAAGCCCACGCAATGTTCAAGGAAAGAATCACTTGGGTAAGAGTAGAAGGTATGCAGGGCGAGAGGGAAGGGACTAGCTGATCTTCCAAAGTTGAAAATGAGCATCACAGGTATTCAGCAATAGCTACTGTTCTGTGCAAGGCCTGGGGCGAGCGGGCTGCTTCTCTTTGTCCAGGCAAATAAATATTCAAGCGTCTTGACCTAGGTATTTCACTTTTTGCCTCCTTAGGAGTTTCTCCGACCCTCTCTAGCGTTTCTTCACCTTCTGCTGCCCCCACTCTTTATAGTTTCTCGGTCTAACGCTAGAGGCAGCATAGGGCAGGGTAAACAGGGAGGAGTGGGAATCTAGTGAGGAGGGTCCAGGAAGAACTTTGTGAATAGGAGTCTTAGGCAACTGATGTCTTTGGACCTTGGGTCACTATCAAAATGGGTGTGTTAGGGGCAATGGCCGGGTTCCTTCTGGTTCTGAAATCCTATGATGAGAGACGTCTCCTCGCACCCTCTCTGTAGGTTCCCTTTTCCCCTTTGAAGCGTTTACCCACCTTGCTTTATCTTCTCCAAATGCCAATCAAATTGAAAAAAAAAAAAAACTGGGGATGTGTCACGGTAAACGTAAGATACACTGAAAAATGCTCTTTTTGCTATTGAGAATTAAAAAAATAATAACCCTCAGCTCCTGGTCCACAGAAACAAGGAATTTTAATGTCCTCACTTGCTTGCCTTTGAAAAGCCACTCCAGCAATCAGCAGAGCAGCAGAGCAGAGCTTTGATTTAGAACGTAAAGGCAAGTCTCCTGTGTTTTTCTTTTTCCTTCCACCAACACAAAGACAAGCTGCCACATAAAATAATGATGAACAAGAGTTCAAAGCAAGACCAGAGAGCCAGCCCAGAGGACGTTTTCTAATGCAGCCCCAGTCCTTCAACACTCCCCTGCTAAAGCTGGCTTTGGACAGCACATAAATAGTAGGCAGAAACTGCCAGAATCCCCTTCCCCACCCCCTTCCCATAAATATTGGTCAGTGGAATTTGTATTGTCAATCATCATGTAAATACATTCATCAAATGTTGTCAGTCTTTATGTAAATGCGTTCATCAAATCAATACACTAAATTTTTCCTTAGCCTTATACTTTCCAGAATTTTCAATTCACTGTTCACTTTGGAATCTTTAGCCTTAGTTCTCCCTCTGGACAACCTTGACTGTTTTGTGTGGAATCTTTTCTGAAACCAAGACAAAAAAAGGTGAAATTTCATAATGAAGTGCTAATTTTCAAACTACAAATCCCTTGCTTCTTCAGTTTTATCAAAAGAATTTTAGAATTGCTTAGCTTTCATAGCAATGCACACTTAAAAAGTTATATATTAAAGAGAATTCTTAAGTACACTTTCATTGGGGAATATAAGTTATTGTTTAAACAATAGTGGTGGAGAAACATTTTTAGCTTTTTTAATTCTGTTGCTTTCACTTGTATCAATCACACCCACCCTCATAACTGTCCCATTCATATATGCTAAAAACAGTTATATTTCTTATTAGACACTGTATGTTCCACTAGTAAAAGAACATGGCTTATTTTTTCCTCCCAAAATTCTTTATCTTGCTCAATGCTCCATAACTTTTTTCTCTTATTTCATTTTAATCTTTTTTTTTCTCATACCAACCAAAATAAACCAAAGATGGGAATAGAAAAGGGACAAAAAAGTCACCTTCATTGTTTGACTTAGCATTTCTCTACTGACTGTAAAGAAACTTTCTAGTGATTCAATGTGTATTTGCACCATCCTCTGAATTTCCACTTAAACGTGATAGAACTTCAGCTTTTAAAATGTCCGGTTAATGTATACATTCAACTCTCCAGTTGTCAAGGTCATAGTTTGCTTACTTTTGATATTTCTAAGTTTTTCCTTTTGCAAATTGGATGAGTCATCTCAATGATCAAGCACCAAATGAATCCATTTTTCAGTATTTGTTTTCCTTTTTATTGCATGTGTTGTACTTCTTTTCTAGTTTCAGATTAATGCTCAATTTAATATCCTTTATTTACTCATAATGTTTGAGAATTATTATTATTGCTAATAAATTACACTATTTTAAATGTTAGTAGCACCAATAATAAGATTGGTAAGGAATAGAACATATATAAAATAATGCTGGGAGAAAATGCTGTTACACTTTCTACATGTGATTAATTTAGTTAAATGTTATTGAAGTTCATCAAGATCTCTTTTATTTTACAGGATCAGTGTTTAAATTGAGTGAAAACATAAAGGATCTAAGACCTACTTCTGTCTGTAAAAGGGTGAGAATTTGCTTTGCTTTTTTCCCTCTATACAAAGATGTAAGACAGCTGTCTTGAACCATCAGCTCACGTGATGGTTGAAGTAAAGAATTCTGGTAAATTGTAAATTTTAAAATGAAACCCCTGGACACATAGCTAATGAACAAAGAAAAATTTTTTTAAATCCTTCAGAAGATGAAAACTATTACATTCTATCAGCAAAGAAAGCCTGATTTTTTAGAGAAACCCTGCAATTCTAAAGTATTCCTACATACATATACAATAAAGTAGATAAATGAATGTGTATTAAATTAATAAATATTCCTGAAAACATATGTGATAAAAAGAAAGTAGACAATAATCTCCTTGAAGTTCTAGGGAAAAAGCTACAATTTTTTGTGGGCTTGCTATTAGAAAAGCTCTTGTCATGAATCGTTTAGCCATCCAGTACAGTGTAAGATAGTAGAACATGGAACAGCAGGGACTGACCTTTTCCCTACTGTATTTGTAGATTTTTTTCAGTTGTAGTCATTATAGACACCCACACACACACAAATTTTCTAGATCTTGTAATATGTCTTTAACATTAAAAAAAATTTTATACAATTTTAAAGGTTATTTTCCACTTACAGTTATTACAAAATCTTGGCTATATTTCTCATCTTGTACAATATATCCTTGAGCCTGTCTTATACCCAATAATTTGTACATCCCACTCCCCCACCCCATATTGCCACTCCTCCCGTCCCCACTGGTAACCACTAGTTTGTTCTCTATATCTGTGAGTCTGCTTCTTTTTTGTTCTATATAACATTTGTCTTTCTTTGACTTATTTCACTGAGCATAATGCCCTCCAAGTCCATCTATGTTGCTGCAAATAGCAAAATTGTGTTCTTGTTTATGGCTGAGTAGTATTCCACTGTATGTATATACCACCTCTTCTTTATCCATTCGTTTATTGATGGACACTTACGTTGCTTCCATATCTTGGCTATTGTAAATAATGCCACTATAAGCGTAGGGGTGCATGTATCTTTTTTTTTTTTTTTGCATGTATCTTTTTGAATTAGTGTTTTTGTTTGTTTTTTGGATCTGTACTCAGCAGTGGAATTGCTGGGTCATATGGTAGTTCTATTTTTAGTTTTTTGAGAAACCTCCATACTGTTTTCCACAGTGGCTGCACTAATTTACATTCCCACCAACAGTGTACGAGAATTCCCTTTTCTCCACACCCTTGCCAACATTTGTTATTTGTGTTCTTTTTGATGATAGCCATTCTGTCAGGTGTGAAGTGATATCTCATTTGCATTTGCATTTTGATTTGCATTTCTCTGATGATTAGTGACGTTGAGCATCTTTTCATGTGCCTATTGGCCATCTGCGTTTCCTCTTTGGAAAAATGTCTATTCGGTTCTGCCCATTTTTAATCAGGTTGTTTGTTTTGTTTTGTTTTGATTTTTGATGTTGAGTTGTATGAGCTGTTTATATATGTTGGATATTAACCCCGTATCAGTCATATCATTTGCAAATATTTTCTCCCATTCAGTAGGTTGTCTTTTCATTTTGTTGATTGTTTCCTTTGCTGTGCAAAAGTTTTTAGGTTTAATTAGGTCCCATTTGTTTATTGTAATATAAATCTTAAGAGGCAAAATATATATCCCCCAAATATTCACTTTCTTTTACATTACATTTGCTCTATAAAAGATAAACTTCAAGAAGCTGGAAAAGAACCTTTTAAGAGAGGTAAAAAATTGTAAAGTTACTCTTCTGTGAACCAATTTAGACCTACCATGGTAATTCATAACTTCTTTTAGAGATTAAGTCTCTATTCCCACACTCACCTGTATACAGAGTGGCAAGAACATTATAAAAATATGACAGAATGGAATATGCCAAAATCCTTAAAATGTCATGAAATCTATGACATTTGGGAAATTGGATAACCTCAATTCTAATAGCCAATATTACTAATTAAGAGTTTAAATAATAAAAAAACTAAGTGTGTTCTAATATATGAATGTTATGTTTATACCTACCAATATCAGAGAAAATTTCAAGGAGATATATTTTAATTCAACTTAATAAATTGAAAAAATAATGGGACCAAAGAAATCAGTGTTCAAATAATCACAAATACAAAAATAATAAGTATTTTCCTTTTTCTTCTTTTTTTCTCATATTTCATCATGCCATCCTTTCAAGTTGTCTAAGCCACACAAAGAGACTCAGGCAGTGTTTGTGCCAGAAGTAAGGTTAGATTGGAGCCTGAGAATGAACCCAGGGATGAAAACAGTGCATGTTCATCAGATGTTTTAGTGAAATAAATCTGGCTGAATTCAGGAGTGGGGCTTATTTCACAAGAGTAGGAAAGGATTCTCAGAGGTCAGGCTCTTGCTGTTGAGTTGTTAATGTGCTCTTCAGCTGTCCCAGCTGGGACTGTCCATCAACTAAGAATGTGAGGAATGCATGACTGGTGCAGGGATCTATGTGAAATAGATGAAGTTTCCCTTTCCCCTGCCCCCTGGTAGGGGTGCCACAAGGGAGATGGGGGATACAACCCCCCCTCCAGACCCCCCGGTAAACAATCAGCATCCAGGATACGTACTCCTTGTTACAGAAAGGATCATGCACAAATATAATTCCTTTCTTTTAATCCTTCGAGTAAGCAAATGATTTTTGAGCACCCACTAGTGAGCCTGGCAATCCTCTAGATCCCGGGGATACTGCTGAAAATAATTCAGACAAGGCTCTGAAGAATGTACATTCGGATGGTGGGAAAATAAACAGGTAAACAAATCAATAAACAAAATAACTTTAATAATGCTATAGAGTTTAAGGAACAGGGTGCATGTTAGCAACAAGGGTGAGAAGGAGTCACCATTAATGGAAAGGGCTTTCTGAGATATCATGGAAAGGCCTGTAATAATATGGGGGAAAGGGTTCTAGGCAGAGGTCAGGGTCTCAAGGTATGAACAATCTTTCAGTGTTCAAGGAATGGAAAAAACTATGGCAAAAAGTATTTTACCCGGGAGAATTTTTAGCAATCTAAGGCAGACTTCTTTGGCACTTGAATGAGGGAGATTTCTTGGTTGTTCCCAAACCTCAGGAAGGTAAGAAACAGAAGAAGCATTTATTTAATTACTATTAGGAGTGACACCTTGTGTCTGACTCCGACGTAGGTGGGACTGGTTGGGCTCTACGTGCACTCTCATAACCTCTCTCTGAAGCACAGATTGTTCTCATTTTGTAGATGAGGAAATTTAGATCAAAAGATTGAAAAACCTGCCCAAAGATACATAATAAGTGGGTGGTACAGGATTTGAACCAAGTTTTTCCGATTCTAAAGTACAGTTTTTTTCCATTAGACTTCATCGCTCTATGTTATTTATGGACAGTCCTGGCGTTAGAATGCACAGAGATTCATCATAAAGTTTTTGCACCCCTGACAAATAAAATGAGTGTAATTAATAGGAGAATTAAAAGGTGAACTAATTGGGAAAAAAACATTAAGAATTACTTTTAGAAATTTAAAATTAAAAATGTAGTCCTCTTCTAGCCCAATCAAGAATCTCTCCTCAGTAGTGCAGAGAGCCAAAGATTTTCTCAACTCATACTCTGCCGCTCTATATAGCTCTTGTCAAGACTTGAATGAACTTTCTTCACTTGATTAAATGTCCAGTAGCCTATGGCTTGATCACAGGAGTACAGGTTTGATGCACACTCTTTCAATGGGATGCCTATACGTTTCTAAGGAATTCACAAGCAGAATTATCTTACGGACATAATCGTGCCTGTTTCACAACGTAGCTCGTGCCATTTCCTTAGTAAGGGTTGTGCGACTATGGAAATGCATGAGTGGTGTCCATGGTGCCAGGTACACAATAATATTAGTGGTTTCCTACCACATCCAGAGCCTGGAAGGAACACTAGACGTAATTATGTGGAAAAAGTCTGATATAATCACAATGGAAAATAATCCGAGTTATCAATGCACAACTTCATTACTGTACCCATAATTACTTTTAACAGAGAGCTAGTACTGTTTTATCCACTGTTCATTCATTCAGTCAGTTGGTTATTGAGCCAATCATTGTTTCCATAAACATTTATTGAACTACCTACTATGTGCCCATACTCTTCTAGGCACTAGAGATATATCGGTGAAAGAAAAAAGAGTTAAGAACTGAGAAATATATCAATGAATGAATCATAAAAATCCTCCCACCTAGAAGGAGAGACAGAAAATAAACATAAACATGAGGACGTTGTAGAGTATATTAAAAGTAGTAACATGCTCTGGGAAAAATAGAACATGATAGTGAGATATGGAATGCTGGTTTGTATGTATAATTTTTAAAAGGGTGGTTAAGGTGGGCTTGGCTGAGAAAGTGACATTTGAGCAAAGACTTGGAGGAGTTGATTGAGTGACCCACGCAACTATCTGAAGGGAGTTCAAGGCAGAAGCAACAGCCAGTGCAAAGATTCTGAGGCAGGAGCATACCTGGCATTTTTGAGAACAAGAAGAGAGGCCAGTTTTGTCAGAATGGAGTGAGCAAGGGAGAGTTATGAGTTTAGATACATTAAGCGGCCCCAGATCACAGAGAACTTCAAGACAACTGTAAGGAGTCTAACTGAATTTGGGAACCCTAGGAGAATTCTGAGCAGATGAACGACTTGATTTGAATTTTAGGAGTTCACTCCTGTAGTTTTGCTGAGAATTTACTATGACCAGGCAAAGGTGGAAGCTGGGAGTCCATTGGGATGGTTATTTCAATAATCAGTGTAAGAGACGATAGCAGGTCAGACCAATAGTGGTAGCAAAGGAATTGCTTAGAAGTGGTTTGATTCTGGATATATTTGGATGTTTGAATCAAAAGGCTTTCTTGATAGATCAGATGGAGATGTTAGGGAGTAGTCAAGGATCCCTCTAAAGCTTTTGGCCTGAGGCACCATCAAGATGGAATGCCATCAATTGAGCTGAGTTGGAACAGGTTGGAAAGACAAAATGCACCAGTTAAGGAGATGATTTTATTCAGTCTGTTGCAGTAAGGAGAAAGTTCATTAATGAGGACCATCTCAAAAACAAGGAAGGGGCCTTGAGGGAGAGGCAGGTACAAAATGGAGTCATCAGGTCATCTTATGGGAGTCATGAGGAAGGATGGAGAAGGCTCTTTCTCATCTGATTCATTTGAGGAAGAGTGGAGGTGAGTTATCTTGATATATTTGAGAGCAGGGTGGTGCTTCATGGTTAGCCATTTCTTCGAACACAAAAGAGTGGGAGCAGAGGGCTCAGGTAAAGTTAAATATTGTCTGTGAGGAAAAGCAAGAGTTTAGTTTTGGACTTATTAGGTTTAAGATTTCTGTTAGATTTCCTGGTGAAAATCTCTTCAATATTTCCTTGCCTGACATCAAGATGTTTGCTGTATCCAGCCCTGAATTCTCACACTGCATGTAAAAACATGTAATTTGAATAATCAATTTTATTTCATTTCAGTAAACAGATGAAGTCTCTGAATTATTTTTTTATTGTATAAGTGTTTTTGTTTTTGTTTTTTGCGGCACATGGGTCTCTCACTGTTGTGGCCTCTACCATTGCGGAGCATAGGCTCTGGATGCGCAGGCTCAGCGGCCATGGCTCACGGGCCTAGTCGCTCCGCGGCATGTGGGATCTTCCCGGACTGGGACACGAACCTGTGTCCCCTGCGTCGGCAGGCGGACTCTCAACCACTGCGCCACCAGGGAAGCCTAGTATTTTTGTTTTTAACAGCCTTCATATTACTAAAATTATTTTAATGAAATTGGAACCAAATTTTCCTTTATCTGACACTTCAGATATTCCACATCTCAGTGATGGGATCCATGGATCACGAAAGACTGTAGGGTACTGGTCATGATTGATTTCATATTCACACCTACTTATGTGTATCATATGTTCTTTCCCCTGTAGGTCCAGTAAATTAGAAAAAACATACCTATCTTTAGTAAATTTGCCTAAAGATACATGAAAACCTTTTTGATATCTATATACAATAAAATACATAAAATGGTTCATTTGATTATAGTGTTAGAGGTTAATGGTCTGGATTTTTCTCACATGTCCTGCCAACACCTAGAGTGCCTCATGTTTCATATGAAATTCAGGACAGCCAATTTGATCAAAGCAGTCAGAGAAATGGTAGGAAATGTAGGCCTTTTGGGGAAAAGACTAGAAAAAAGTAGATTGTAAATTATATGTATATGGAATGAGAAAAGAGTGACGATAGAGAAGTATTAGGTAGGAAAGAACATGTTGAGTTTAGAAATCTTAGAAGTTAAATTTAAGGAACAAAAGATAAAAAGAGTGAGAACAAACTATACTTTGGTCCAAGGACAAAAGGCACTTGTGAAATGTTATAAAATATTATAAACAAGCTTCGTTTGCAGGTTTGGGAATCTGATTTAGACTATCCCCTTTATTTTGGGGAAAGAATGACTTGATTTTAAACTAATCCATACTTGGGATATCTTTTGTATTATCTGTTTTTGGCTTTAGAAAGGCAATAATTGTAACTAAATTCTATTAATTAACATAGGAAATTAGCTCAGAAACCAATATAAACTTCACTATTATCTCACTGAATTCTCATAACAATCTTACAATCTGATATCATTATTTTCTGCATTGTACAGATAAGAAATTTAGAAGGTGAGGTAACTTACTAAGTCATGCTACCCACCCTCCCCTCACCCCACCCCCCGCCCCAGGAAAAAGAAGGAAGTTGAAGAGGTAGGATTCAAACCCACGTCTATGACTCTAAAGTCTCTTATAGAGCTGCCATATGATCCAGCAATCCCAATCCAGACAAAACTATAAGTCAAAAATGTGCATACACCCCTATGTTCATAACAGCACTATTTACAGTAGCCAAGACATGGAAGCAACCTAAATGTCCACCAACAGAGGAATGGATAAAGAAGATGTGGTACATATATACAATGGAATACTACTCAGCAATAAAAAAGAATGAAATAATGCTATTTGCAGCAACATGGATTGATTTAGAGATTATCATACTAAGTGAAGTAAGTCAGAAAGAGAAAGACAAATATCATGGTATAACTTATATGTGGAATCTAAAACAAGATACAAATGAACCTATCTTCAAAACAGAAATAGACTCACAGACACAGAGAACAGACTTGTGGTTGCAAAGGGGGAGGTGGGGTGGGAGAGGGATGCATTGGGAGTTTTGGACTAGCAGATGCAAACTATTATATATAGAATGGAGAAACAACAAGGTCCTACTGTATAGCACAGGGAACTATATTCAACATCCTGTGATAAACCATAATGGCAAAGAATGTAAAAAAGAATGTATACATGGGTAAAGCTGAATCACTTTGCTGTACAGCAGAAACTAACACAACATTATAAATCAACTATACCTCAATTAAAAAAAACAGCCTCAGACATTACAAGTCAATCTTTCTCTTTTATTTTCCTAAAAATAACTCAAGAGAGGGCAGACAGCAAAAGCAAGAACTATAATCCTGCAGCCTGTGGAAAGAAAACCACATTAACAGAAAGATTGACAAGATGAAAAGGCAGAGGGCTATGTACCAGATGAAGGAACAAGATAAAATCCCAGAAAAACAACTAAATGAAGTGGAGATAGGAAACCTTCCAGAAAAAGAATTCAGAATAATGACAGTGAAGATGATCCGGGACCTCAGAAAAAGAATGGATGTAAAGATCAAGAAGGTGCAAGAAATGTTTAACAAAGACCTAGAAGAATTAAAGAACAAACAAACAGAGATGAACAATACAATAACTGAAATGAAAACTACACTAGAAGGAATCAATAGCAGAATAACTGAGGCAGAAGAACGGATAAGTGACCTGGAAGACAGAATGGTGGAATTCACTGCTGCTGAACAGAATAAAGAAAAAAGAATGAAAAGATATGAAGACAGCCTAAGAGACCTCTGGGACAACATTAAACACAACAACATTCGCATTATAGGGGTCTCAGAAGAAGACAGAGGGAAATGACCCGAGAAAATATTTGAGGAGATTATAGTCGAAAACTTCCCTAACATGGGAAAATAAATAGCCACCCAAGTCCAGGAAGTGCAGCGAGTGCCATACAGGATAAACCCAAGGAGAAACATACCAAGACACATAGTAATTAAATTGGCAAAAATTAAAGACAAAAAAAAAATTAATGGAAGCAGCAAGGGAAAAATGACAAATAACATACAAGGGAACTCCCATAAGGTTAACAGCTGATTTCTCAGCAGAAACTCTACAAGCCAGAAGCCAGTGGCATGATATACTTAAAGTGATGAAAGGGAAGACGCTACAACCAAGATTACTCTACCCGGCAAGGATCTCATTCAGATTTGATGGAGAAATCAAAATCTTAACAGACAAGCAAAGGCTAAGAGAACTCAGCACCACCAAACCAGCTCCACAAAAAATGCTAAAGGAACTTCTCTAAGTGGGAAATACAAGAGAAGAAAAGGACCTACAAAAAAAACCCAAAACAATTAAGAAAATGGTCATAGGAACATACATGTTGATAATTACCTTAAACGTGAATGGACTAAATGCTCCAACCAAAAGACACAGGCTTGCTGAATGGATACAAAAACAAGACCCATATATATGCTGTCTACAAGAGACCCACTCCAGACCTAGGGACACATACAGACTAAAGG
Source organism: Phocoena phocoena (assembly GCF_963924675.1). Taxonomy (NCBI): domain Eukaryota; kingdom Metazoa; phylum Chordata; class Mammalia; order Artiodactyla; family Phocoenidae; genus Phocoena; species Phocoena phocoena. Next base: position 80,283,818 of record NC_089221.1, on the reverse strand, counting down.
TGAGAGGATGGAAAAAGTTATTCCATGCAAATGAAATCAAAAGAAAGCTGGAGTAGCAATACTCATATCAGATAAAATAGACTTTAAAGTAAAGAATGTTACAAGAGACAAGGAAGGACACTACATAATGATCAAGGGATTAATCCAAGAAGAAGATATAACAATTATAAATATATATGCACCCAACACAGGAGCACCTCAATACATAAGGCAACTGCTAACAGCTATAAAAGGGGAAATCGGGCTTCCCTGGTGGTGCAGTGGTTGAGAGTCCACCTGCTGATGCAGGGGACATGGGTTCGTGCCCCGGTCCGGGAAGATCCCACATGCCGCAGAGCGGCTGGGCCCGTGAGCCATGGCCGCTAAGCCTGCATGTCCAGAGCGTGTGCTCCACAATGGGAGAGGCCACAGCAGTGAGAGGCCCGCGTACTGCAAAAAAAAAAAAAAAAAAAAAAGAGGAAATCAACAGTAACACAATAATAGTGGGGGACTTTAACACCTCATGTACACCAATGAACAGATCATCCAAAATGAAAGTAAATAAGGAAACAGAAGCTTTAAATGACACAATAGACCAGATAGATTTAATTGATATTTATAGGCCATTCCATCCAAAAACAGCAAATTACACTTTCTTCTCAAGTGTGCATGGAACATTCTCCAGGATAGATCACATCTTGGGTCACAGATCAAGCCTCAGTAAATTTAAGAAAATTGAAATCATATCAAGCATCTTTACTGACCACAATGCTATGAGATTAGAAATGAATTACAGGGTAAAAAATGTAAAAAACACAAGCACATGGAGGCTAAACACTACATTACTAAATAACCAAGAGATCACTGAAGATATCAAAGAGGAAATTAAAAAATACCTAGAGACAAATGACGATGAAAACATGATGGTCCAAAACCTGTGGGATGCAGCAAAAGCATTTCTAAGAGGGCATTTTATAGCTATACAAGCCTATCTCAAGAAACAACAAAAATCTCAAATAGACAATCTAACCTTATACCTAAAGGAACCAGAGAAAGAAGAACAAACAAAACCCAAAGTTAGCAGAAGGAAAGAAATCATAAAGGTCAGAGCAGAAATAAATGACATCAATAAATTGATCAATAAAACTAAAAGCTGGTTTTTTGAGAAGATAAACAAAATTGATAGATCATTAGCCAGACTCATCAAGAAAAAGGGGGAGAGGACTCAAATCAATAAAATTAGAAATGAAAAAGAAGTTACAACAGACATCACAGAAATACAAAGCATCCTAAGAGACTACTACAAGCAACCCTGTGCCAACAAAATGGACAACCTGGAAGAAATGGACAAATTCTTAGAAAGGTATAACCTTCCAAGACTGAACCAGGAAGAAATAGAAAATATGAACAGACCAGTCACAAGTAATGAAATTGAAACTGTGATTAAAAATCTTCCAACAAACAAAAGTCCAGGACCAGATGGCTTCACAGGTGAATTCTATCAAGCATTTAGAGAAGAGCTAACACCCATCCTTCTCACACTCTTCCAAAGTATTGCAGAGGAAGGAACACTCTGAAACTCATTCTATGAGGCCACCATAACCCTGATACCAAAACCAGACAAAGATACTACAAAAAAAGAAAATTACAGACCAATATCACTGATGAATATAGATGCAAAAATCCTCAACAAAATACTAGCAAACAGAATCCAACAACACATTAAAAGGATCATATACCATGATCAAGTGGGATTTATCCCAGGGATGCAAGGATTCTTCAATATACGCAAATCAATCAATGTGATACACCATATTAACAAATTGAAGGATAAAAACCATATGATCATCTTAAAAATGCAGAAAAAGCTTTTGACAAAATTCAACACCCGTTTACGATAAAAACTCTCCAGAAAGTGGGCATAGAGGGAACCTACCTCAACATAATAAAGGGCATATACGACAAACCCACAGAAAACATCATTCTCAATGGTGAAACTGAAAGCATTTCCTCTAAGATCAGGAACAAGACAAGGATGTCCACTCTCACCACTATTATTCAACATAGTTTTGCAAGTCCTAGCCATGGCAATCAGAGAAGAAAAAGAAATAAAAGGAATACAAATTGGAAAAGAAGAAGGAAAACTGTCACTGTTTGCAGATGACATTATACTATACATAGAGAATCCTAAAGATGCCACCAGAAAACTACCAGAGCTAATCAATGAATCTGGTAAAGTTGCAGGATACAAAATTAATGCACAGAAATCTCTTGCATTCCTATATACTAATGATGAAAAATCTGAAAGAGAAATTAAGGAAACACTTCCATTTACCATTGCAACAAAAAGAATAAAATACCTAGGAATAAATCTACCTAGGGAGACAAAAGACCTGTATGCAGAAAACTATAAGACACTGATGAAAGAAATTAAAGATGATACCAACAGATGGAGAGATATACCATGTTCTTGGATTGGAAGACATACAGATGGTCAAGAAGCACATGAAAAGCTGCTCAACATCACTAATTATTAGAGAAATGCAAATCAAAACTACAATGACGTATCACCTCACACCAGTTAGAATGGGCAACATCAGAAAATCTACAAACAACAAATGCTGGAGAAGGTGTGGAGAAAAGGGAACCCTCCTGCACTGTTGGTGGGAATGTAAATTGATACCGCCACTATGGAGAACAGTATGGAGGTTCCTTAAAAAACTAAAAGTAGAATTACCATATGATCCAGCAATCCCACTACTGGGCATATACCCAGAGAAAACCATAATTCAAAAAGACACATGCACCCCAATATTCATTGCAGCACTATTTACAATAGCCAGGTCACGGAAGCAAGCTAAATGCCCATCAACAGACGAATGGATAAAGAAGAAGTACATATATACAATGGAGTATTACTCAGCCAGAAAAAGGAACGAAATTGAGTCATTTGTTGAGACGTGGATGGATCTAGAGACTGTCATACAGAGTGAAGTAAGTCAGAAAGAGAAAAACAAATACTGTATATAAACGCATGTATGTGGAACCTAGAAAAATGGTACAGATGAACCAGTTTGCAGGGCAGAAGTTGAGACACAGATGTAGAGAACAAATGTATGGACACCAAGGGGGGAAAGCCATGGTGGGTGGGGATGGTGGTGTGCTGAATTGGGCAATTGGGATTGACATGTATACACTGATGTGTATAAAACTGATGACTAATAAGAACCTGCTGTATAAAAAAGTAAATTAAATTAAATTTTAAAAAAACTGAATAAAATGTACCTTGATGGGATTTTTTTCTTTCTTCCTTTCTTTTTTTTTTTGTTATCCTTCAGAGGATGTTTCTAATCAGGAGGGTTAAAAGCCGTAAAGTAATTTGACATTTTAAATTGGATAGAAGAAAGAACTCTGTTATGTACCTTTTATTACTGTCCTTTGTTCTGAGAATAAGAGGTAATTGACAGAACACTTGAAGCTTTCCAATCATCTACCCTCCCATGTCTGGTTTGATACGTATGTAGTTTGCATATACATACTATAACTTAGAGCTGTAAGAATTCATGCTATATTGAGGTGACTTGTGTCATCATTGTTTTAGGGTTTTTGTTTTTGTTTTTGCGGTACACGGGCCTCTCACTGTTGTGGCCTCTCCCTTTGCGGAGCACAGGCTCCAGACGCGCAGGCTCAGCAGCCATGTCTCACGGGCCCAGCCGCTCCGCGGCATGTGGGATCTTCCCGGACTGGGGCATGAACCCGTGTCCCCTGCATCGGCAGGCAGACTCTCAACCACTGCGCCACCAGGGAAGCCCTGTTTTAGGGTTTTTAAAAATAGACTTGATTGTATCATAACTGTATAAATTCTTAACTGATTCACAGGAGAGTGCTAAGCTTGGTAGTTTTTTATATCTACATTGTAGACAGTTAATCATGTATTATTTTGTAGTTCTTGGACATAAACAAAAATTTTATTTATTGACTAAATATGTTTATAGGGAAAGTAGAGACTTTCTGGTTTATTATGTTAACACATCTTATTAATAAAACTAAATAATCACAGAATGATAGAGAAAGGAAATGAATGATGTCACATCAAAAATATATGCAATGTAATATATCTGTCAGCTTTTTTGCTATGGGTCTGAAGGATGAGTCTGAAGGAAAGATGTTATTCAGAAAAATGCTTATTGAGAAACACTTGGTGCTGGAAGAGCAATTCACTTTATTTTCTGTTTATTGTTCTCAAGTCTCCACAGTTTAGTAGCATATATTTTTATTAGTTTGCATTATGCAGCATGTTCACAAGAAAGAGACACAAAGATGTACTGAAACAAAGCAAACAGGAAAGTGGATAGGCAGATATACAATAGAAAAAATAATTCAGAACATTTGAGATTTTACTAAGTAGGGGAACTGGTTGCATGCTGTAGCTAAAATCTATGAGAAAGAGATAATTCAAAATTTAGCATAAGCCTCTCTTTGTGATAAAACATATCAGGGCTAGTTTCAGTGTTCCAGATTAATTTCCCTCTCACGAAAGCATATTTACCGGCCTGCCATTGTCATAGTTCTCCCTCTCAAAATTAAGTTCCTTTTAGCTAGCATTTTCCTGTGGAAAATATACATAACAGTGTGCCTAGATGGAATTCAGGGGAGAACAAAAGATAAGAAAAGTTTTCCAGGTCATGAAAGTCAAACATAAAGACTGTGCTCTGAACTTCAGAGCCTATAATTCATGTGTTTTTTCCTCATTAGGTAGCTCAGTGGATCGCAAAGTGAGATCCTGCTTGTATGAGCAGCTTCAGTATCACCTGAGAACTTGTTAGAGATGCAAGTTCTCTGGCCTCACCTGGGGTCTACTGAATCAGAACATCTGAGAGTGGGGTCCAGCAACCTGTGTTTTAACAAACCCTTCAAATGATTCTGGTTCATGTTGTGAGAACTTTGGGGTTGGGCCCTTGCTAATTCACAGTGTAGCTCTTAAAACAGTAGCAAAGGTACTAGTTGGAAACTATTAAGAAATTCAGATTCTTGGGCCCTGCGCCAGATCCAGGGAATCAGAATATGCATTTTAACTAGATCCTCAGATGATTTCTCTGCATGTTAAATTTTGGGAAGTGCAGGGCTAGCCATTCTCTCATGGTTTTCAGCCTTGGGTGCATAATGAAACCACCTGGGGATGTTTAAAAACTACCTCCAAGGCTTCCCTGGTGGCGCAGTGGTTAAGAATCCACCTGCCAATGCAGGGGACACAGGTTTGAGCCCTGGTCCGGGAAAAATCCCTACATGCCGCGGAGCAACTAAGCCCATGCACCACAACTACTGAAGCCCGAGCGCCTAGAGCCTGTGCTCTGCAAGAAGAGAAGGCACTGCAATGAGAAGCCTGCTTGCCACAACTAAAGAAAGCCCACGTGCAGCACCGAAGACCCAATGCAGCGAAAATTAAATAAATAAATTTATTTTTAAAAAAAGGCTACCTCCAGAGATTCTGATTTAATTGTCCTGGGATGTTGTCTAGACACCAGGGATTTTTTTTCAAAGCTCCCTGGGTGATTCTAGTGGGCAGGCAAGGTTGAGAACCACTCCTTTAAGCTCTCAAACAGAGTTTATTTACTTTTGTTTTTGACAAGCTTCTTTATATGATTTTCAACTTTGCAGGACATCTAATCTTCAGCTACATAGTAGAAGAAGAATATCCCGGGTAAGAGAAGTGATTATTTCACTTTACTCTGAATGATCATATCACACCCAAAGCACTGCCTTTAGCTCTGGGCTCCCTTCTGGAGAAGAATGTAGAAAAACTAGAGCATGTTTAGAGGGGTTGGACCAAGAGAAGCAATGCAAATCATTCCTCTGAGAAATGGTTACAGGAATTTATAATGTTTAGGCAGCCGGAATGATCTTTTTAAGCATAAATCAGGTTTTATCACGTTCATGCCTGTCACTTGCCTTTGGATTTGGAAAGAAATCTAAGCCTTTTACCAAGTCCCTACATGATCTGGTGCTGCGTACCTCTTCCACCTCACCTCACGCTCCTTGCTCCTCTCATTTCTCACCTCTCCAGCCACTGTTGTGTTCCTAGGTCACTGTGAGAGTTTTCTCATCTGAGAGAAAATTCACCTTCTGTTCCTTCTGCCTAAAGTGATTTTCCCTTGGCTTTTCCCATGGATGGAGCTTCAACTTTCAGGTCTCTACGCAGATACGGTGCTTCCTCATGTACTCAGTCTCTCCTAGTACCTTTCCGGAACAAAAGCCTAGTTAGGTTCTGCCTGATAACTCCTGTGATCTGTAACTATCTTGCTTACTTATTTACTTTCTTGTTTATTATCTTCCTTCCTAGAATGTGAGTTTGATGAGGACAGGGACCTTATTGGATTTATTCGTTACTATAATCCCAGTGTCTAGAGTGGTGCCCAGCACAAAGTAGGGGGTAAATAATAATTCACTGAATGGCTGAAAAATGAAGGAAAAGAGAAAACTTTGGGTACCATGATAGTTATTTTCAAATATTTAAAAAACTGTAACTGGAAAGGAGTTCAGATTTGAATGGCTATCACTAAAACCAAAAGATGAACATTGTAAGGGGACTAATAGATTAAAAAAATTCACAAAGCTGAAAGGAGCAATAGGCAGCCAGAGGAAGAATTAAGTTGTCATACTAGATGCGTACAGGATTCAGGTGGTTGACATTCGACAGAGTTGTCAATGAGGAGAATTGAACATTTGCAAGGTGACTGGTTTCAATGATCACTGATGTCCTATTCAATCTCATGACTCTAAGAAAAAGAAAATGAAGGAGGGCTGCTAGGGACAGGTGCAATGTCAGTGTTGAGAAGATAGAGCAGATGGAGAAAGGCAGGAACATTTCAAAAGTCAGGCTCAAGACTTGAAAAGGACTATAATAGAGCCTGATTTTTGTTTGTGTGTTAGAGCAAACAGCTCTATGCTCATCAGTAGCTCTGAAGGCTACCACTACATCACTGCACAATATCATTCATAGTAACATTTATATTTTCCTCTTTAAATAGTGTGACATATTCATTGTCATTTTTCACTTTGTAAAAATACTGTAAATGTTGCATATTTTATTCATCATTTGCCTTTACTATTTCTATGGCTTTTGAGTATACATCATATAAGTAATCATTTATGAAACCAATCTTATATGAATATCTTTGAAGTGAAATATTCATACACCCTTATGATTAGGCTATAAAGATAAATTACTAGTAATGAAAATAATAGTTTCATGGGTATTCAAGTATTTAAGGCTTTAATAATTGTTATTTATCATGATAAATTTGAGTCATTAATATTCTTTGTTTAAAGAGTCAGGTAAAGTCAGTGATTTATTTTGGAAAGAATTCTACCCAACATAATTAAAAGAGTTTGGGTGTGTAAAATTATGAAGTCAACTTTCAAAAAAAGTCAATTATCCAGCTATGTCTATTCACCAAGGGTCCCATAGCCTAGATGCTACACTCTTTGTCGAAATTCTTTTTTTTCTTTTGGCCACACCGGACAGCTTGCGGGATCTTAGTTCCCTGACCAGGGATCAAACCTGGGCCATCGCAGTGAAACCGCTGAGTCCCAACCATTGGACTGCCAGGGAATTCCCTTGTCTAAATTTGTTACAGGGATTTATATTAATTGAATAGAAATGTGTTTAATACTATAGATAATATACATATAATCTCATTGGCCTTATTTGCACTGTCTACTCCATCGGTGGAAATGCACTGTCATAATTAAGTTGAACTCTTTTCTAGTAAGGAAAAAGAGATTATTGGGCTAAAATATTTCACTCATTGCTCTGTACTGTATCCATATATTGAATAGATGTTTCAACCTTCACTTCATTTTTTTTTTTTTTTTTTACTGTACACGGGCCTCTCACTGTTGTGGCCTCTCCCCTTGCGGAGCACAGGCTCCGGACGCGCAGGCTCAGCGGCCATGGCTCACGGGCTCAGCTGCTCCGCGGCATGTGGGATCTTCCCAGACTGGGGCACGAACCCGTGTCCCCTGCATTGGCAGGCGGACTCTCAACCACTGCGCCACCAGGGAAGTCCCTTCACTTCATTTTGATATTTAGACTTATTCCTCATGTTTCCAGTCAGCAAATCTCATCAGAAGGGTTCAGTGGAAATTCCATAGGAAGACATGGTACCAACCAAATATTAAGTTTATTTCTAAGGGTAGCTTTATCTCACTTTGGATATTCATCTGTTTCTTTTTTGTTGTTGCCATATGCTCTGTGTTATCATTAAATTTTTTTATCAATGAGCTCAATGCTTACAACTGAATTTGGGCAATTAGTTACTGGAATGGCTGATGGAGGCTCTAACAGAGAATTGGAGTCTGACTAATCAACAGGTTTACAGCAGTTAAATTACAGTTTACCATTGCAACTGCCAATTACCTTGTTCGAACTTTGGAGGAGGATTTATTAACCAGCTGATAACATGGCCTGTGCTTTTTTTTTTCCCTATATCGTGATGAAATCATCAGGGATCTCTCTGAATCCTCACATCTTCTAGGTTACATTTAATTATCTGTGTTCTTCACTCTATTTAGTCCTTTGCCAAATTTATTGTTTTTACTTTATGTTATCTCCTGAATTTGGTGTTTTTTCCTGTAACTATATCCTGTAACTATAGTCCTCTGTCTCATTCTCATTACCTCTTGCTTGAATTATCAATTAATACAATGTTTACTGGGAATGGAGTTGAAAAAAAAAAAATTATTGAGGACTTTCTGTAAGCTAGGCATCATATAGACATGTTTCAAACATTATCTAACTTTTACCAGAAATTGTGGAAGTTAGATTATTCTTCATATTTTACATATGGGGAAACTGAGGTGCCAAGATGTTCTACACTGTAGACAATATCTAGTTTGAACCTACTTGTGCTTGCTTTACAACTCTCTCCACAGTACCACACACACTATCTCCACAGTTAGTCTAAGTGCCTACTATGTTCCAGAAGTTAAATTGTGTAGGATCTGTGGATATGAAAAGAATAAGATACAATCCTTTTCCTGGGTGAGCGCATATTTCAGAAGGGAAGCAGGCTTATACACGCATAATATAATTCTGAAACACAAGTATATTTGGGAAGGGGTAGAATGAGCAGACTCAGAAAATAAGGAGATGGTTGTGAGGACTGAAGAAAAGAGGAAGTGGTCCTTTTCCTTTGCTGAAACCTGGGTTTCAAAGTAACAACTGACTGGCAGACATATGGTCCAGCTGGATACAGGGGCTCAACCAATGCCAAGTGGGACTGTGGTTTCTCTTTCTATCTCTACATTGTCCTAGTTGACTTTGACCCCAGGAGAGCTCTCCCTCATGCTCAGCAGCAGGTGTTAATTTTGTGGTCTGTTCTTCAAATGCCTTGCAAAAGAGTACAAACCTTTGTCCTTGGATTCCTAGTAGTGTCTCTTTGTCTCTAATTGGACCAGGGGCCCATCATTGAGTCAATGAGTCTTGCCCAGGGTAATGTGCCATGCTGATTGGCTTAGGTCTGTGTCACACACCATCCCCAAGCTATCTGTGGCAGCTCACCTGGAACCCATGTGCTGAGAGGGAGAATTAGCATCAGGGCACTGTTACCAAGAGAAACACATGAGTCCTGGGTGGTAAAAACAGCCATTCACTAATGTCATTGCTCTCCGCACATGCTGGCTTTTCCAATGTTCTTTTTTCATCTCAGACCCAGTTAAATGCACCAATGCCATCTTAATTCAATTCCATTCAACAATCAAGTACTGAGTACCTGTTTTATGCCTGGACTTGTGTTAGTCCCTGGAGAAATATAACTGAAAAAGACGTGGATCCTACTTTCGAGAAGCTCATAGGCAAGAAAACATTTAACCTCTCTTCTTTCAATAACTAATTTATATTTTCTTGTATTTTATTGACATAATTTAATCTTTTGGCTTCATCAGTAGTAGGTTTATCTGCTTTAGATAGTAGGTTTCTGGAAGACAGGAACTTGCCCTTTTTAGCTTGTTTTGTACTAATTCTCATCTTTTCAGACAACTACTTCCAATGGACATTACTTTTTCAAGGGCTAAAAGGATATTGAGAATTCATGAAGTATATGTTTAGCTTAAAGTAGTGTCACACACATTGGTAACTAACAGATCAAAGTAATGGGCAGGAACTCAACAACCTTCTTTGTGAACTGTATTACTATTTAACTACTTCTGTTCTTAAAGCACCAGAGTATCTATTGATACTTTTTCCGTAATCAGTCATATAAACTGTCAGATTTTACATATTTTTATGATGCAGCTCATTTTGTCTTCAAAAATTTAAAAAGCTTCTACCAAAGCATGTGCCTTGTGGCATGACCTCCTGATAATCCAACCAAACCTTGTCATTATTATTTTTTTTTAAAGAGATTTCAGGGGCTTCCCTGGTGGTGCAGTGGTTAAGAATCCCCTGCCAAGGGAGGGGACACAGGTTCGAGCCCTGGTCTGGGAAGATCCCATATGCCGCGGGGCAACTAAGCCCGTGTACCACAACTACTGAAGCCCACGTGCCACAACTTCTGAAGCCTGCGCGCCTAGAGCCTGTGCTCCGCAACAGGAGAAGCCATCGCAATGAGAAGCCCGCACACCGCAACGAAGAGTAGCCCCTGCTAGCTGCAACTAGAGAAAGCCCGTGCACAGCAACGAAGACCCAATGCAGACAAACAAACAAATAAATCTATAAAATAAATAAATAAAAATAAAAGACACTTCAGGGACACTACAGATCCAAGAATTATGTGTTTTCATGTTGATAAACTATTTATGAAATAGTCAAGAATATTACTTGTTATTAATTATGTAACTTAAATAATGCAAGCTCTCAAAGGAAATGTATTTTCTGTTTGCCTTAATTATTATTTGTAGCCCCCTGGATCCAGATCTTTGTAATTAGTTCTTACATTCTTTCCAATGTCCATCATGGCATTTTTTCCCCCTTGTGTTTGTTAGTATCTATAGGTATAAATATACATATATACATATGTCAGTATGTATTTGTCTATTAAGCTTTATCTGGTTAAAACAAAAACACTGCAAAAACACTAAGACAAACATGAACAGTACCATTTCACAAAGAGGGAGCAGAGTTTAACTGATTGACCTGAAGTCTCTTAATTAGTTTCCCAGGTGGCAGTGGAAAGAAGTCCTTCTTGATGTATGTTTCAAATAAAGCTACTTAAAAGTTTTTGCTTTTTATGTTTATGTGCATGCTATTAGGTGCATACAAGTTCGTAAATATTATTTCTTCTTTGTGGATTGTTCCTTTTATTATTATACACATTTCTTCTTTGTCTTGGGTGACGGCTTTTAACCTTATTTTGCCTGATATTAATACTGTTAAACCAACTTTTTACAGGTCTAGTATTTTGATAATATCTCTGTTCCTTTCCTTTTATTTTCAATTTTTCAATTTGACTTCATTTTTATTAAGCTTTTTTGAAAGCAAAGTATAGGTTGGAATTAAAGAAAAATCCACAGATAATTGCTATAATTAGAACTTTGCAATTCTTTTTGTGGCTGTTTGGGCTTAATTTCTGCTATCTTACTTTGTATTTTGTGGTTACAATTCTTTTTCTTTTTACCCTCCTTGCTTTCTGTTAGATTGATAATTTTTCCTTATTCTGTTATTTGAAAGCTATAACTTGTATTTTTATTGTTCTAGTGTTCCTCTTAAAATGTTAAGATACATTTTTTTTCTAAATGGGCCTTCCATTATTTAGTATTTCTATTCTTTTCCCTAAACATGACAAAGGTATTAGTATACTTTAAGTATGCATTGAGCATCCTCCTGCAATTTTATTATTATTATTTAGAATTTTACTTTTTACCATTTAATCCCATAAATGTGATTATTTTTATTTTATTAAAATAGCTGACATTTTATAAACTTCTATGGTTTGTATTTCTTTTTTTTAATTTTTAAATTTTATTAATTTTTTTATACAGGAGGTTCTTATTAGTCATCAATTTTATACACATCAGTGTATACATGTCAATCCCAATTGCCCAATTCATCACCACCGCCCCCTGCTGCTTTCCCCTATGGTTTGTATTTCTTTTGGTTATTTACATAAAGTTCTTTTAGTGCAGGTCTGTGGATGTTAAACTCTTATAGTCTTTGTCTGAAAATATCTTTTTGTTACTTTCACTACTGAATGTTGGTTTTAATAAGAAGTTAATGATGGTTCAAATTATTGTTGCCCTATATATAATGTGTCATTTTCCTCTGGCTGCTTTCAGGATTTATTTGTCATCTTTGGTTTTCAGCAGTTTGACTATCAAGTGCCATATATAGTTTTCTTCATAGTAGTCCTGCTTGGAGATCCTTGAGATTTCTGAATCTGTAAGTTGATATTTTTATTAAATTTAGAAAATTTTCACCATTTTTTATTCAAAATATTTTTGTTTTATTCTCTCTTCTGTTGCTATGACTCCACTTACATATATATATATGTACACACATATATATACATATACATACACACATATATATACATATACATACACACATATATATACATATACATACATATATATATACACACACATATATATATATACTTAGGTCTTTTCATATCGTCCAACAGTCCCCTGAAGTTCTGATCTCTTAAAAAATTAAAAAAAAATTTTCTGTTCTTCAGATTGTATTATTTCTATTGACCAAACTTCAAGTTCATTGGCTTACTACTGTCACCTTCATTCTGCTATTAAACCCATCCAAATATACATATTTTTAAATTTCAGATGTTATGTTTTTCAGTTCTAGAATTTCCATCTTTTATTTATTGTGCACATATTTTCCTTTATGTACTTGAGCATAGTTATAATAGCTGCTTTGGAAACCTTGTCTGTTATTTCCAATTTATGATCATCAAGGATTGGTCTCTGTTTATTATACTTTTCTCTTGAAAATGGATATTTTCCTGGTTGAGTAATTTTGGATTTTATACTAGATATTGTGAAATGTTATGTTGTGCAAACTCTGTTATATTCCTCCAAAGAGTGTTGATTTTAGCAGACATTAACTTGGTTGCACTCAAATTGCAAACTCTGACTTTTGGGAAATCTTAGACTGGGTTCTTTTATCTTTAGTGGAGTCTGTCCAATGCATGCATGTTTCAGGGATTAGCCAGAGATTTGTGCAGAGTCTAAACACAGAATTTGAGGCTTTCCTTCTCCGTTTTCTTTTTTTCTAGAATTCCCCTCCTTCCCGCTTTCCAGTGTCTGTGGTTGCTCCGAACTCTGTCTTCTGATTCCTCAGGCAAGAAGGATTGTAGTTTTTCTACTGGAGTTTTAGCCACCTTGTTCAACATCAACTTATTTTTGCCCTCAGGCTAAAAGTTGTAAAACAAATGGGAACCTCAACCCTTGCTTTGGTTTGCTCTCCAGTGCCTTCAGTTTGTTGCTTTTAGTATTTTGTCGAGAGTTTACAGTTGTTATATGCAGGAGAGTCAGATGCAGTAAAAGCTTACACACCTATGTCATAAGGGGAACTGTGATCAGTTCTTCTTAATATGAACTTGATCTTATATCCTTTGTGCCTACTTTGGTGTCATGATGTCTTGTTATTTCTGCATGGATGATGTACCCTTATTTCTCCTTGAAATCCTCCAAATATTACTTCAAACTCATTTTTATGTTTTATGAAATAAATTCCACTTCAAATATAATTTATTTTTCTCATTGCTTTTTTTCAGCTTCTCATTTTAAAAAAATTTGTTTTAGAATTTGCAGGCTTATTTTGAGTGCTTTTGTTTTCTCTATTCCCTGTATTATTGGGCTGTTTTATGTGTTTTGTTTGTTTTCTTTTTTTTTTTTTTTTTTTTTTTGGCCATGCTGCGAGGCTTGTGGGATCTGAATTCCTCAACCAGCGACTGAACCCAGGCCATGGTAGTGAAAGCTGAGTCCTAACCACTGGACTGCCAGGGAACTCCCTGTTTTATGGTTGACTCCACTTAGTTCTCTGGGTGCCCAGTTGAAAACTAGGATTTATAAACATACTTCAATAACATACGGGAGTATGGAAGACCTAGTAAGCAGTTTAGCTGAGCTTCTAGTAGCAAAATTGTACTTTTCCTTGGGCTCACAGTTACCAATAAGCTACAGCCCCCACCAGCAAGTCTGCCAATTTTTTTCTCCTCTTCCTTTCACATGTGAGAGAACTCACATCAGGCCCTGATTTCAAGTAGCGACACTACTGTTCCTATCTTGCATGAAATACTTTTAGCTCCTCTTCTTCCACAGGAATCAAATTCCCGGTGGCTGTTGCTCTATTTTGACCTGGATGGAAACCCCCATCTACTCTTTGGATAGCCTGGATATTATCTTTTCTATAAATCTGAGTATGTCTTTTTGATCTCTCTTAGTATTTCACCCATTATTGCTATGTGTTTGGAGTAGATGGTGTTTATAAAGCATGAACTCATTGCAAAGTTTGACCCTGAAGTTGACAAGTCCTTTTGTCTTGTCTACTATATGCAGCAATGCTTCTATATATTCTTTTGCTTCCCCATTTTGTGTTTGTCAGAAAAAACATTTAGTTTCCTTTCCATGTTCTGCTTAAGCCAGTAGATGCAATCTTATTTGTGTGAAGCAGGCCTCCTGATTTTTAGAATTAAGGTCAAGAAGAAGAAGTTAGTGAGTATTTATATGTGAGGTGAGATATCAAGGGGAGGAAGGGATGATATTTTTGAAAAGGAGACATTATAATTTGGGTGTTAAGATAATAGGATGTGGCCAAGATGGAGTAGGGAGACCCTGTGCTCACCTCTTTCCATGGGCATACCAAAATTATAATTATTTACAGAGTAAAAATTGATGAGAATGACCTGAAGATGAGCAGAAAAGATTTTCTACAACAAAAGGTATACGGAAGGAACCACAATGAGATGGGTAGGAGGGGCAGAGGCACAATACGGACCAGGTAGGCAACCCACAAATAGGAGGTTGATCACAACTGCAGAGGTCCTCCCCAAGGAGTGAGGAGTCCAAGCCCCACACTGGGCTCCACAGCCTGGCGGTTCTGCATCAGGAAGATGAGCCCCGGGAATGTCTGGCTTTTGAGGCTGGTGGGGCTTGTATACAGGAGAGCCAGTGGGCTATAGGAAACAGAGAATCTGCTCTTAAAGGGCACATGCAAAATCTCACGCATTCCAAAACCCAGGGCAGAAGCAGTAATTTGAAAGGAGCTTGGATGAAACCCAGCTGCTGATCTTGGGGAGCCTCCCAAAGAGGCAGGAGGCAACTGGGACTCCTCTTGGGACATAGACACTGGTGGCAGTCACTTTGGGGAGCTCATTTTACTATGAGGACACTGGTGCCAGAAAGCACCATTTTGGAGTCCTCCTGCTAGCCCATTAGCACTGGGGGCTTACCTGCTTACCAGCCACTCAGCAGCAGTCTCAAGACCCCCTGCCCCTGCCCCCAGGCCCTGCAGCTAGTTGCCCCAGGACTTGGCCCCCCACCACCAGCAGGGGGGCACTAGTCCTGGGATCCTCTGGGTCCCACTGCCAGCTGTGCCAGGACCTGGACCAACCCACCAGAGGGCTGGCAATCTCCACACAATGCAGGGCTGGCCACCAGCTGGCTGGGGCTAGAGCTGCAAACCAGGATGCCCACAGTAGTTGGCCCTTCCACAACAGAAGGGCAGGCACAGCTCTCATGGGGGCACCCCTAGAGCATATAGCTCTGGTGATCAGAGGGGAGTGTGCTGCTGGGCCCCATAGGATGTCTCCTACCTAAGGCCACTTCTCCAAGAACCAATCTACCTAATACAGAAAAATCAAAACAGAGAATTAAGCAAAATGAAGCAACAGAGAAATATGTTCCAAATAAAGGAAAAAGATAAAGCCCCAGAAGAAAGACTTAGTGAAGTAAAGATGAGCAGTCTACCCAATGAAGAGTCCAAGGTAATGCTCATAAAGTTGCCTGACAAACTTGGGAGAAGAATGAATGAACACAGTGAGAATTTTAACAAAGTGTTAGAAAATATAAAGAAGAACTAAGCAGAGCTAAAGAATACACTAACTGAAATAAAGAATACACTAGAAAGTATCAATAATAGATTCGATAATACAGAGGAACAGATCAGGGAACCAGAAGACAGAGTAGTGGAAAGCAAAACCCAAGTAGTGGAAAGATTTCCAAGTAGTGAACGGCTACCCAAGCTGAATAGAAAAAAAAAAAGAATTAAAAAAAATGAGGATAGTTTTTGAGACCTCTGAAACATCAAGCATACTAACATTTGCATTATATGGTGTCCCGGAAGAAGAGAGAGAGAGAGGGGCAGAGTACTTATTTGAAGAGCTAACAGCTGAAAACTTCTCTAACTGGGGAAAGGAAACAGACATCCAGGCCCAGGAAGCACACAGAGTCCTAAACAAGATGAACCCAAAGATCATACTAAGACACACTGCAATTAAAATGGCAAAACTTAAAGATAAAGAGGGAATCTTAAACACAGCAAGGGAAAAGCAACATTATGGGTAACCACAAACCAAAAATCTGTAATAGATACACACACACAAAAGAGAAAGGAATCCAAACATAACATTAAAGATAGTCATCAAATTACAAGGGAAGAGAGAAAAAGAAAGGAAAAAAAAGAACCACAAAAACAATCAGAAAACAATCAGCAAAATGACAATAAGTAAATACCAATCAGTAAAAATGTAAATGGACTAAATGCTCCAGTCAAAAGACAGAGTGGTTGAATGGATAAAAAACAAGGCCCATCTATGTGCTGTATATGAGGCTCACTTCAGATCTAAAGACATGCACAGACTGAAAGTGAAGGGATGGAAAAAATGCAAACAGAAACTAAAAGAAAGCTGGAATAGCAATACTTGTATCAGATAAAATAGACTTTAAAACAAAGAGTGTAACAAGAGACAGAGAAGGACATTATATAATGATAAAGGGATCACCAGAACAAGAAGATATAACAATTGTAAATATATGGGCACCCAACATAGGAGCACTTAAAAGCAAGTATTAACAAACATAAAGGGAGAAATTGACAGTAACACAATAATAGTAGGAGACTTACACCCCTTACATCAATGGATAGATCATCCAGAAAGAAAATCATTAAGGAAACACTGGCTTTGAAACACATTAGACCATACAGATGTCTATATATTTATATGTCTACGTGTCTATGTCTATATCTATAATGTATATTGCTATACATTCCAGCAAGTCCACTTCTGGGTATTTTTCTGAAGAAAACACAAACACTAATTCAAAAACATATATGTACCCCTATGCTCATCACAGCATTACTTACAATAGCCAAGATATGGAAGCAACCTAAGTGTCCATCAACAGATGAATGGATAAAGAAGACGTGATATATATCTACAATGGACTATTACTCAACTATAAAAAAGAATGAAAATATGCCATTTGCAACAACATGGATGGACCTAGAGGGTATTATGCTAAGTGAAATAAGTCAGACAGAGAAAGACAAATACCATATAATTTCATTTATGTATGGAACCTAAAAAGCAAAAACAAAGGAGCAAACATAACACAACAGAAGCATACTCATAGATGCAGAGAACTGATGGTTGCCAGAGGGGCGTGGGGTGGGAGGATGAATGAAATAGGTGAAGGAGATTAAGAGGTACAAACTTCCAGTTACAAAATAAATGCATCATGGGTATGAAACGTACAGCATGAGGAATATCGTCAATAATATTGTAATAACTTTGTATAGTAACAGATGGTAACTAGACTTATCATGGAGATCATTTTGTAATGTACAGAAATGTCAAATCACTATGTTCTGCATCTGGGACTAACATAGTGTTGTGGGTCGATTATACTTCAATTAAAAAGAAAATGATAACAGACTGTGGAGTCCAAGAATGTGGGCTACAACCTGGCTCCACTGTGTACTAGCTCTGTGATGCTGAAAAGGTACTAAAGTTCAACTTTGGCAATAGAATTCCTATTAGGGAGAAAATTTTAATTTTGGTTCAGCAAAAGATCTTGATAGGCCACTTGGAGTAGATGATGAAACCCTTAATGTATGAGTAACCATATTGCTCCAGGGTTAAATAAAAGGATGGTAAATTTCTCTCTAGGAGAACATAAAATATATGTTTTTTGCTCTTGAAAGGGTATGGGTATAGAACATGGTGGTGAGTCCAAGACATAGTGGAGGAGGACTGAGCACTGGAAGCTCTCCAGTGATGGTGTGGCTATAAGATACCTTAAGAATAAGAATGCATAATGTTCACTGTAAAGTTGCTTGTTTACCTGGACTATGATTTTCTCTTGTTTCCACAGCCCCCAAACTTCAGGTGATGACACTAAACTCATCCTTGGCTTATATGAAATTTTTGTGTATTTATAAGTTATAGTGAGGCAGTCCATAGACTGAATGACATCATCAGAACAAGTAGAATGAATCAGAAGTGAGCAGAAAGCATATAATCCTTGGGTATTTGTATCAATCCCAAAAGGAACTTCAGATTTCTATAGGGATTGGAGCCTATTATATTAACTAGGAGATCCCAAGTCAACACGTTGTTATAAAAATGAGGTAGGGGTGGAAGGTAAAGTGATCAAAGCCCTTGACTGAGTGGGAGATAGTAAAAGATCAACTTAAGGCAGCCATGGGATCACGGTGAAGTGCAACTTGAGAGTATCCCCAACGTCTGATTATCCGTAGACTAATTCTGACCAATTAGAATTGGTCAGATGTATTTACAATTGTTATATCTTCTTGTTCTGGTGATCACTTTTTCATTATATAATGTCCTTCTCTGTCTCTTGTTACAGTCTTTGTTTAAACGTCTATTTTATCTGATACAAGTATTGCTATTCCAGCTTTCTTTTGGTTTCTACCTGAGTTTTTTCCATCCCCTCACTTTCAGAATTAGTCAGAATTAGTCAGAAGATTAGTCAGTATTTACAGAAGATTCTTGGTTTTTGCAGTAGGAGGGTTCTCTAAAGTTGCTACAAACACTGAATTAATATGAATACTGAACTAGGGGAAAACAGGGTTAGATTCCTGTGAACCTCTGGTCACATTGACCTATGTTGTGATCAACTGATACATAACCTTCTTTTATGTGTGTTTCTGTTTAAAGACACCTTATCTAACATATGTTGTTGATTCATTAACATTGAACTCATGGCTACCAGTACTATAACTTGGCCTGAAAAGGGCTTATCTTATATATGCATTTTCTCTTTAAGGCACATTAAGCCTTCCTGTGCTCAGCAACACTAGACAGAACTTTATTATTTTGCTTGGGGATATTTTAAATAGTGAAATGACCAAGAAAAAGCATAAAAATGTGAAAAATATGGCACTAAGTAGACCACAGGAAGGACACTTCTTTATAGTATGAGAGCTGAAACAAGAAGGCAGAGTGTCACCTTGTCCAACCTCAGCTGGGATGTGGCCATTAGATGACTCAAATATTTTGCTGCTCCGTGCGTGTCTGGGAACGACCTCAAGAGCTCAGCGGGTATTGATTTTGGGGTTACAAATAACTTTTAGCAAGGAGTGAATTCGCAAGCACAGAATCCATAAATAATGAGGATTGACTGCATATTCACTTTGATAGGTTTCAACACATGCTTAGCACTTGGCAGCTACAAATAAAATCTTCAATTCTAATTTTAATATTCCAAGTGGAAAGAAAAACAATAGAACATGACCTTTAATTACATATTCCTATTTCTCTACATGGTCAGAGAAAATATGACTAGTTTATCAACTCTTGTAAAGGTTGTGCTTTTGTGCAAAATGTTCATTTACTCCAGAAATTTGATGGAATAAGTTCCTAAAATTTTAAAGCTCACAAGTTTATAGCCTTATGTGTTCTTTCTAACTGCATAAAAAACTGTAGAAAATTTTGCAATAATTTGACACATTAAAATCAATTTTACTCTATATTCCCAAAAGTCCCAATTGCTTTTTAAATTTGAATACTTAAAACCATTTATGAAACTACAGTAACTACTAACAGAGTATATAAAAATCTTCAATTACTAAGATTCCCTTTGCACCCTCAACTTCAAAGTCAGTTATCTAACTCAACAATTCAGACTATATTGATGGGATCAAAAATATAACATTCACATAAAAAAGCAATTTAAAGACATTAGTGATAAAAAATATAGTATTAGGTATCTTACTTCAGAGAAAGAATCATATTTTTAAAACTTTGGCAACCAGAATCTATCAGCCGTTCTGGCATCTCTGTCTCTCCTTCCCTTTTATTATTTTTGGGCAGCCAAGTTTCCTCCAATATAAAAGTTATTTACGGCAATAGGGAACATTTTGATTTCTTAAAAAAGTATTTGTATGAGGTATTCATTAAGGTAAGCTGCAAGGAGGGATGTCATAAGGGCTCTGTTTGGAAGGTGTCAGCATAAGAATAAGTAAGACTGTTGAGCACAAGATAATTGAATAGTGACTGCCTTATAAGGGTCTGAAGTGAAACTCCTAAGTCTTGCGGACTGCTTTTGGAATGTGATAGTAAAACGAAGAAATTTTAATTTGATTAAAGCTTTAAAAAGCTCAGAATTATAGACACCTAATTTATGATGAGAATTTCCTTATCAGGTATGTGGTGGGAGAGAATTTGATGGAATGATAGTGGGTAGATGGCTTGTGTCTTTCCCTTAGAGGGCACTAGCTCACTCTGTAGGTTTTGTGCCTTGATTCTTTTGTCTAATGGAACCATAATCTCTTCCTCGGTCTTCCTTTTCTCCAAGGAATGGATGTGTTTAATTTTGTAGTTCCAGGATTAAGAAAGCACCCTGTGACCAGATAATAGATCTGTATTAACTGGAATATTTGGGAGCTTGATTTTACAAATGTGGCCTCACTGGCACCATGCTTGACCTGAATAAACTAAATGTAGTACCTAATACTCTTGTCTGCACATGGTTAAGAAATGTAAGCAGTAAATATTTGTTGATATTAATTTAATTGAAGTGGACACAATATATGGATTAAAAAAACATAACCTATTTATGTTTTATTTATCTATTTACTACTATTTGGATTATTAGATACTAGACAGGATGACCAACGATGGGCATTAGTTATATAAACAGGTTAGCTACTAATTGATTTAGGACTTTTGGCCTGTTGAGAGACAGGATCACATACTATAGAATCTTTGGAAGCTCCTTTGAATAATATGACTGTATGATCCCATTTTATAGATGGAGATAGAAATATACATACAGAGAGACTATGTGACATTATGAGAAGTGAGCTTAATCAGAGATAGAAATTGATATGAAATATATATAAATCTTTAACTCCTTTACCTTATTATTTACCTAGCTCCTTTGTTTTTAGCCTAAGAAGTAGCTTTTTGATCATTTTTAACGATTCTGGTTGGAGCCTGTTAAAACTAACTGGACCAAAAGCCCTAGGGGCTGTTAACAAATGGTAAAATATATGCTTTGACTTGTTTAGAAATTGCTTAGAACATTAATCATGCTCATCATTTGACTAAATTGTCTACCCCCCCGTTTTATTTCAATCTCCATTCAGTTGTCAATAAAGAGAAAGCATTTTGCAGTACAGTTTATTTTCTACTCGCCTGACTTCTCTTAATGCATTCTGCTTTGTCTTTGAAAGACAAGTACAGAAATGTACAATGATTTAAAGGAATAGAGAACTTCCTGACCAGATTCTGTATTTCCCTATGTGACTTAGAAAGAGGGCAAACCCATTAATGCAGGATTTGATTTCCTAACAGGGCACCAGAGTTATCAAAGAAGTTGATATTGTAAGCAGTTCATTTACTCATAGAGTAGGCATCTCTCCTGCCTTAGGGCCCTCACACACACGGCAGGAATAGTTTAACTTCCTTACTTGTAATCAGATATGATCTACATTTCCTGATCATTCTCAGCATTGACTCATAGTTTCAATTACCTACAGAGGGATGAAATGAAGATGAAGGAAAGGGAGGTACACAACATACTACATTACTGAGTACTTATGTGACAGATCATATGTTAGAATATTTTATGTACATTACCATATTTGATCCTCCTAAAACCTATGGAAGTAAACGCTATTCACATTTT
>NC_089221.1:76480996-76569021 GCF_963924675.1 Phocoena phocoena | reverse complement strand
GCCCTGTCCCCCTTCCTTCCTATCTCATAACTAACCCTCAAATAGAGGATTTCACAGCCCATTTTTTCACACATGGTTCATCCTAACTTTACCATGATTAAAGAACACCTGTGTTAGCTAGTTGGCTTCATCCTGAGGAGAAGCAAACTTCTTATATCTTTATGACAAGAAGCAGTGTTGCAAATTGGATCAAGGCACCCTTTGAAGTTAGGCTCCTACTCTTCACAGGAACAGGGGTATAGGGGGGCTATCTCCTTTGGTGTTTGTATTTTGAAAAGATGATTCCCAGGTTCTTGAGAAGGACAGTCCTGGCTGAGAAAGCTGACAAAATGTCTATCTAGTCTTCCAAGGAATACATTTTAAAGAGATCAAAAAGTCCTTACATTTGCAAGTTTCTAAGGTAAATACTTTAAGAAATAGGAAACGAGGGAAACCTTTTCCCTTATTTTCAACAGGGAGAATTAAGTCTCTTATTTTTGATTTGTATCTGCCCTTAATTTATATGTCTACGTGTGTGTGTGTCTTTTTAAAAAATAGCATATATATGAGACTTAACCACACTATAGTGTATATTATAATTTATATTGTATATGTAAATATAAAATCACTATATTAAACTTCAGAGTAATTATGTATTTATTTAATTTATATATATTATATATTTAAATATTTCATGAAACAGTTTCTAACCCAAAGGAACTTATAAATGAAAAGACTGTTAGCTTGAATAGATTAACAAGTCACTTATCTATATTCTAAAGATGGTTATTTTTTTCACTGATACTAAAAAATTCTTTTTAATTGAAGTATAGTTGATTTACAATGTTGTGTTAGTTTCAGATGTACAGCAAAGTGATTCAGTTATACATATATAGAGAGAGGTGGTTATATTAAAACAAATTTTAAATATTTTCTAAAAAGTAACCTTCTTTGTTCATAATGGCCTTGAGGCGCCATCAAAACAAGTCACTGAGGGACTTCCCTGGCAGTCCAGTGGTTAAGACTCTGTGCTTCCACTGCAGGAGGGATGGGTTCAATCCCTGGTCGGGGAACTAAGATCCCACATGGCGCAGGGCACGGCCAAAAAAAAAAAAAAAAAAAAGATAAAACAAACATACAAGTCACTGAGCTCTGATGCTTTTGTTATAGACTGCTTCATTTTTATTTGCTAAACCGTCTACAGTTAATTTCCTTTCCTACCTGGTCAATAAGAAATCATATTGAGAAGTAAAACAATGATTAAAATACTGTACTTTGCATTCATAAATTGTTATTTAGGTCAAAATTCAGATGTTAGTATTAAAAAGAAAATATGACATGGAATATAAGGATATAATTTTTAAATTAAAGATATTTTATTGCCCATATATTAAAACAAACCTAGAGCAAAACCACCTCAAGTGACCATTGATCTTCACGGGGGATAAAATAAGGGAGAGCTGTATGTGCTGTATGCTACATTTAGAATCAAGTCTATTTTTCATCAAATTCAATTATGTTTTTATTATACTCTAGAGAATAAACATAACAGTATAGGGTGTATATATTTTTAAAAATAAAATACTGAATAATAACCATGTTTCAGAAGAGTGTAAATCATTTCTGCACTCATTTATTGCCTTCTAACAGAATAGCTTTTAGAAAATTGTATGTCATGGAGAATCAGTTATGCCACACTTACATTGCAGTAGTTGAATTACCCTTGGCATTTTTGTATTCTAACAGTTCTATTTATCTCTCAGTGGTGTACATTGAATAAGTAATGAAAATCTGTATGATATGGCTTTTCCTAATACTTTTAAAGAAAAAAAAATTAGTAATTCATTTTTAAATATGGTATTTTTCCTTACCCTTGAATTTTTAAAGTTGTATTTCTAGCAGTGACCCTGAATTCTAAGTGTGAATTCCTTCCCTCTTCTTAATATCATCAGATTTTATGAGCCACCGGGTCTTTTGCTTCCCAAAGCAGTGATTCACCAGAATGGACTAGAGTGCCCAGAGGTCACTGAACCTTCACCTGCCCTTCAAGAGAAGCTGTCATTCTCTCAGACCATTTTCACTTTTACATCCTCATTTCCATTCAAGTCAGAGCTAGGTGACTCTTAGGTCTGATAGTGGAAATCAGTGATGGTGAATCATTTAATTTTAACACATATCAACATTGGTAGCAGGAGGATAAATAACCTGCCAAAGAGGAATACTATGAATGTTGTATCCACAGACTCAATTCAGTAACTAAAAACCACATGTAGCACTGAAATCTTTTTTGAGCTGAATGGAACTTATTATTAGTTTAACACAGTATTGAGGTCTAGAAGTTCTCTTGGGCTTACAATATGGCATGAATGATTTTTCTCCTCTTAATGGTCAGTTGGATAGCTATAATTGCATCATTAAGAGTTTCTTTTGCCTATCTGTTTCTTAATTATAGACAATCTTTGTGTGTACCCCAGGATGTAAGTTTTGCTGGCACTGTGCAGGATTTCTACTTTTTTTTTTTTTTTTTTTTATCTAAAGAAAGAACACGAAGTGCTACCGTGGATCATATTGTTTGTCTTGATCCAGGAGAGGTGGTGTCCGGGTGGTAGGGAAGGCATTAACTTTATATTGTGACAGAATATTGGATACATGGTTTATATAAATTTAACCATGCTCTATTTCAAGGTGGCATATTGGACCACTTCCTCCTCATCATTTTTTGTCACCAATAGCTCCATTCAAATAATGTATGGTGCTCCAACTTCTTTCTCCACAGTCCTGTATTGTGTGCCCTCGATGCTTTCATTAGACGCTTTAGGACGCTGAGATAAGTAGCACAAAATGTGGGATCAGTAGTCCACTAGATGATTGTTAAGAGATTCTTTCAGGTAATGCATACATTTTAAGTGTTTGACAGGTTTAAAAGTATAACTTTTATCTTTATGTGTGTTAGCTTTATCTACTTTTGGCCAAATAGGCATAAGACAATAAAGAATTATTGTTTGGGATATTCCTAAGGAATATTATTGTCATTATCTTTTCATGGGAAATAAGGAAAGGGAAGTAAGTGTCTTCCTATTTATAAACTGTTTTAATAACAAAAGTATGAATAATATTGTACTAAGAATCTAGACCTCATGAGGAGATTGAGCCAGCAATAGTCAGGCCACTACTCCCCATTGAGGGTCAGAGTTAATGGTCCAGGGGGAAGTAAGCCCCCCACCCCTGAGATACCAACCAGAGGTGCCAGGTAAAGATAGCCCAGCTGTGAGGTCAAGAACAGAGGAGGAAACACTAAAAGGGGACTGAGCCCTGGTAAGATGTGACTGCTGTGGCTGGCTCATCTTTCCTGTAGATGATTGATGCCTCAAGATCTAACCCAACCCTGACAGCTTTCCCCGGAAAAGAGTCTTGTCAAGGATTTAACAGTCAACACCTTGTCTTAAAAGGGTCACTAACACCACAGCATTTGCTAATCACAATCTTTATTCTAGAATCATGACTAAGAATACCTTTTTATGGAACTTGGGATGGAGCTGAGTTGGGGGCCTGCAAAATGGTATTCTTATTTCCTTTATTTCTGCTTTAAAGACCAGCTGTTCTTCATTATATTCTCATTACCTAAAACAGCCCTGGCAGAAAGTAGGCTAGAGGATGATCAATAAATGTGTTTGTTAGACATCTATTGTGTTTGCTTTAGCTTCAGCTAGTGTGAAGTTAGATGAGTAGAATGTGATAGTTTTCTTTTCCATTAACTATTTTACATTATAAAAGTAATACATACTCAGGAAAAATTTCAGACGGTAGAGAAAGGCAGATATAAGGAAAAGTTGAGTATGGAAGGGCAGAGGTGAGGAAAAGTTTTCTTACTCTTCTGACTCTCCTAGTCTTGGTCTTCAGAAGTACCCTATATTAGTGAATTACTGTCTAACTATCCAGAAATGTTCTCTACATATAGATGTGTGTACCCAAGAATATATTCCCCTTTTTACACAAATGGGAATTTGTGTATATGCTGCAATTAGATTTTTTTAACTTAATGTATTTTTAAAATCTCTCCATAGAACAAGCCAATTCCCTCTTGATGAGCATTTACATTATTTGCAGTCTTTCTGCTATTACTGCACACACACATGCATATGTGTGTCCTTCCTTCCTTAGGAAAGTTTATGTGATGGTTTCTTAGAAGTTGTACAATTAGCTGTTATAAAATTGTTCCACAGAAGTGCTGCAGCTGTCTTCTCTCCTATCGGCAGTATATGAAACTGTATGCTGTATGTCCTGCCTCCTCACAATGTGACCATATGTACTATTAAAACCCTCAGTTTGTAACTTGCAGTCAACTCTGTTGTCTGGCTTAGTGATTGAATTTATCGGGGCAATGGAGATAAAGATGTAAATCAGATGTGTTCCCAGATCTCTTCTGATTTTCATTATTATTATTATTTTTGATTTTCATTATTATGTATGTTCTCCCTCTCTCTTCTTTTTTTTAAAATCTCTTTCTCAGGAAGAGAATCAAGGAAATCATCACAGAGTAAACCTGGTGCAGATTCCCTGCATTTCTCCTGATTTCAACTTGTGTGGTTTCATTGGGATAAGCCACATTCTGACTTTAGTAACTGTGCTGAATATGGAAGCTAGGCAAGCCTCCATAGATAAAAAAGAAAGCACGTTAACTTACCCTTGCTTCTCATGGGTATTAAACTGCCATGTCCTAATACCCCTATAGAACATTTCTGGGAAATGTTCTTTATGTTGTTAACACAGCCCTGTGCCACTTCCATGGAGCTCCCATCATCACTATAGTCTAGGGAAAGGGGTCCGAAGTCAGATGTAAATTTAAGAATGAAAACTGTGCCTTGGAATATGATGCCAGGCTCACTACAGTACTGCCAGGACTACCCGTCATTGACTGGAAGTTGGGGAGTATTTCACAATTGGTTGACTCTTTGGGGAGCGCTTCAGATTTTTTAGATTGGCACAGCCCTACACAGGGTCTGAACTTTCCTGAAGCAATCTGGACCATTCTAGAGCCTCTGTAAACTTTTGTGGTAAGGATTGGTGATGTAAAGCAACAAATAATGGAGGGTCCTAACTCTAAGGTTTCCTTTCATACTGTCTTCCTCAGAGAATAACTCCGAACAAAAGGAAGGTTGACAATAGATGGGAATCTTGGGAAGCTATTTCTGTAGTCCACATGAGAGATGATAAGATCCTGAGCCCTGTCTTTCACAGTAGGAATGGAAAGGGGAAGATTCATTTGAGAAAGACTTAATGAGAGTATTATTAACAGAGTTTGGGGACAACGATGTTTTTTTCCTGAAAGTGTAGTTAAAACTTTTTGAAATAACCAAAACGTCTCTGAAATCGAAAATAGTTCAGCAAAAATATCTAATTTCTTACTACACTTTCATTAAAGTAGTTGTTTTATAAACCCTTTTCTCAGCCTTTTAAAAAATATTATCGAGAAATATCTTTGTCTCAGGAAAATAAGTTTTTATTTCATGGCTGACTTACTTTTTAATTACATACTGGTTTTTATACATCAGCCCTCTTCCCTAATAATTACTGTTAATTCCAAGGAATTTTAATAATCTCTTTAGATGAGCTAGACTTATCTAAAAACAAAAAAACTCTTATTTACCTCACAACTATTTCTTGGTGTTTTAAAACATATGATAGAATTGAAAAAGCCTTTTCCTTAGACTGAATTTATGTTGGTGAAAAGTATAAACAAGAGCACCAAAAGTGTAAAATCTTAAAAAAAAAAAATTAATGTTTACATTTCTCACACAGTAGAAATAGTCTTTAATCTCTGCCATTTTTGACACCTCTACCTTGATCTAAAAAAATAAGAATAAAAAGTCTAACCTATGAAAGCAAACCTATATGTTCTCTACAACCTTTACATCAAAGAAGTTCTAATAA
Source organism: Phocoena phocoena (assembly GCF_963924675.1). Classification (NCBI taxonomy): domain Eukaryota; kingdom Metazoa; phylum Chordata; class Mammalia; order Artiodactyla; family Phocoenidae; genus Phocoena; species Phocoena phocoena. The sequence continues at coordinate 76,563,111 of NC_089221.1, read as the reverse complement.
TTTTTACCAGTAGAACATACATTTTTTTCTCTTTGAACTTTTCTGTGATGGAATAATAAAGACTATGTGTTTTTAATCTTGAAAGAATTTTTACAGTCAGCTTAAGTGCCAAGATTTTATGTCATAATTATTCTCTTTTTCTCAGTTCCTCTTGCTGTCCTTAACTACACCAGCCCAATATTATTCATCTCTTGTGCTGTTGTTGATTAGTGCTGTCTGTTTAGTTATAGGACATCTCTGTCCTTTTGGAGTAAGATAGTACATATATACATACACACATACATATATGCATAAATTTAGTTGTGACCAAAATAATAAATTCATATTTTTTATCATCCAGATAAATATATTGATCATTTTAAAGTGACATGGCAGTGAGATCAGATGATCAGCAGTGAATTATCAGGGGTCAGGGATCAGGGACTTCTAAGCACAATGATTTCATTAGTTTTCTTAAAGCATCAATATCCTTGCATATAATCTCCTTTTCTACAGGGAGAAGCCTTTTCTACACCTCCCAGAGGCACATCGAACGGCTCCCTCCTGTTGTACTCTATTGTACTCACTTAGCACATCATACTCACACCTCTTATCAAGTCTTACTGTAATGTAGTTATCCATTTACAGGCTTATCTCTCTCACTAGAAAGAATTCCTTTAGGGATGGGACCATGTCTTATTCATGTTTAGGCCCTTAGTATATATCACAGTGCCTACTACATATTCAGTATTCAGTTAATGTTTATCAAATATGCCTTCATTCAATAAGTAATTTGCACACTCAAAGAACCTAGGATTGAATGTTGAATGAGAAAATTACCACAGATATCCTTTTAAAAAGCATACTGCATGTTGCATCTTAAAAATGGTTTATAAATTGATTTACACACAGCCTCTTGGTAATGCATCCACTTGCACACACCATTAACTTGGATAATTCAGTCATTATAATTAAAGCACGCTGGGGTTCAAATTTACTAAGTAGTGTTGAGACATATGAAAAGGCATAAAGAGTACTATGATAAACATTCATGTGCCCACCATCCAGTATAAGGAATAAAACATTACCACTAGTGCTGAAACTCACTATGTGCATCTCCCCAGTCTCATCCCACTTCCACCCCACCCTGCATTTGGTGATGTTGCTCATTCCAGCACATTTCTTTTTTTTTTTTAAATGTATGTATGTAAGTACGTATTTATTATTAAAGTATAGTTGATTTAAAATACTGTATTAGAGTAGAGGAACAAAGATGGCAGAGTAGAAGGACGTGCTCTCACTCCCTCTTGTGACAATACCAGAATCACAACTAGCTGCTGGACAATGATCGACAGGAAGACACTGGAACTCGCCAAAAGAGATACCCCACATCCAAAGACAAAGGAGAAACCACAATGAGACGGAAGGAGGAGCGCAATCACAGTAAAATCAAATCCCATAACTGCTGGGTGGGTGACTAACAGACTGGAGAACACTTATACCACAGCAGTCCACCCACTGGAGTGAAGGTTCTGAGCCCCACGTCAGGCTTCCCAACCTGGGGGTCCAGCAACGGGAGGATGAATTCCTAGAGAATCAGACTTTGGAGCCTAGTGGGATTTGATTGCAGGACTTCGACAGGACTGGGGGAAACAGGGACTCCACTCTTGGAGGGCACACACAAAGTAGTGTGTGCATCGGGACCAAGGGGAAGGAGCAGTGACCCCAGGGGAGACTTAACCAGACCTACCTGCTAGCGTTGGAGGGTCTCCTACAGAGGCGGGGGGTGGCTGTGGCACACCGTGGGAACAAGGACACTGGCAGGAGAAGTTCTGGGAAGTACTCCTTGGTGTGAACCCTCCCAGAGTCTGTCATTAGCTCCACCAAAGAGCCCAGGTAGGCTCCAGTGTTGGGTTGCCTCAGGCCAAACAACCAACAAGGAGGGAACCCAGCCCCATCCATTAACAGTCAAGCCGCTTAAAGTTTTACTGAGCTCTGCCCACCAGAGCAACAGTCAGCTCTACCCACCACCAGTCCCTCCCATCAGGAAACTTACACAAGCCTCTTAGATAGCCTCATCCACCAGAGGGCAGACAGCAGAAGCAAGAAGAACTACAATCCTGCAGCCTGTGGAACAAAAACCACATTCACAAAAAGATAGACAAGACGAAAAGGCAGAGGGCTATGTACCAGATGAAGGAACAAGATAAAACCCCAGAAAAACAACTAAATGAAGTGGAGATAGGCAACCTTCCAGAAAAAGAATTCAGAATAATGATAGTGAACATGATCCAGTTCCTGGGAAAAAGAATGGAGGCAAAGATCGAGAAGATGCAAGAAATGTTTAACAAAGACCTAGAAGAATTAACAAACAAACAGGGATGAACAATACAATAACTGAAATGAAAAGTACACTAGAAGGAATCAATAGCAGAATAACAAAGGCAAGGCAGAAGAACGGATAAGTGACCTGGAGGACAGAATGGTGAAATTCACTGCTGCGGAACAGACTAAAGAAAAAAGAATGAAAAGAAATGAAGACAGCCTAAGAGACCTCTGTGACAACATTAAATGCAACAACATTCGCATTATAGGGGTCCCAAAAGGAGAAGAGAGAGAGAAAGGACCAGAGAAAATATTTGAAGAGATTATAGTTGAAAACTTCCCTAACATGGGAAAGGAAATAGCCACCCAAGTCCAGGAAGCACAGCGAGTCCCATACAGGATAAACCCAGGGAGAAACACGCCGAGACACACAGTAATCAAACTGGCAAAAATTAAAGACAAAGAAAAATTATTGAAAGCAGCAAGGGAAAAATGACAAATAACATACAAGGGAACTCCCATAAGGTTAACAAATGATTTCTCAGCAGAAACTCTACAAGCCACAAGGGAGTGGCTCGACATACTTAAAGTGATGAAAGGGAAGAACCTACAACCAAGATTACTCTACCCGGCAAGGATCTCATTCAGGTTTGATGGAGAAATCAAAAGCTTTACAGACAAGCAAAAGCTAAGAGAATTCAGTACCACCAAGCCAGCTATACAACAAATGCTAAAGGAACTTCTCTAAGTGGGAAACACAAGAGAAGAAAAGGACCTACAAAAACAAACCCAAAACAACTAAGAAAATAGTCATAGGAACATACATATTGATAATTACCTTAAATGTGAATGGATTAAATGCTCCAACCAAAAGACACAGGCTTGCTGAATCTGTACAAAAACAAGACCCATATATATGCTGTCTACAAGAGACCCACTTCAGAACTAGGGATACATACAGACTGAAAATGAGGGGATGGAAAAAGATATTCCCTGCAAATGGAAATCAAAAGAAAGCTGGAGTAGCAATACTCATATCAGATAAAATAGACTTTAAAATAAAGAATGTTAGAAAAGACAAGGAAGGACACTGCATAGTGATGAAGGGATCAATCCAAGAAGAAGATAGAACAATTGTAAATATATACGGACCCAACATAGGAGCACTTCAATACATAAGGCAACTGCTAACAGCTATAAAATAGGAAATCCACAGTAACACAATAATAGTGGGGGACTTTTACACCAATGGACAGATCATCCAAAATGAAAATAAATAAGGAAACACAAGCTTTAAATGACACAATAGACCAGATAGATTTAATTGATATTTATAGGACATTCCATCCAAAAAAAGCAGATTACACTTTCTTCTCAAGTGCACATGGAACATTCTCCAGGATAGATCACATCTTGGGTCACAAATCAAGCCTCAGTAAATTTAAGAAAATTGAAAGCATATCAAGCATCTTTTCTGACCACAATGCTATGAGATTAGAGATGAATTACAGGGAAAAGAACGTAAAAAACACAAACACATGGAGGCTAAACAATACGTTACTAGATAACCAAGAGATCACTGAAGAAATTGAAGAGGAAATCAAAAAATACCTAGAGATAAATGCCAACGAAAACACGACGATCCAAAACCTATGGGATGCAGCAAAAGCAGTTCTAAGAGGCAATCTTATAGCTATACAAGCCTACGTCAAGAAACAAGAAAAATCTCAAGTAATCTAATCTTACACCTAAAGGAAATAGAGAAAGAAGAACAAACAATACTGAAAGTTAGCAGAAGGAAAGAAATCATAAAGATCAGAGCAGAAATAAATGAAATAGAAACAAAGAAAACAATAGCAAAGATCAATAAAACTAAAAGCTGGTTCTTTGAGAAGGTAAGCAAAATTGATAAACCATTAGCCAGACTCATCAAGAAAAAGAGGGAGGGGGGCTTCCCTGGTGGCTCAGCAGTTGAGAGTCCGCCTGCCAATGCAGGGGACACAGGTTCGTGCCCCGGTCCGGGAAGATCCCACATGCCGTGGAGCGCCTAGGCCCCTGAGCCATGGCCGCTGACCCTGCGCATCCGGAGCCTGTGCTCCGCAATGGGAGAGGCCACAACAGTGAGAGGCCCGCGTACCGGAAAAAAAAAAAAAAAAGAGGGAGAGGACTCAAATCAATAAAATTAGAAATGAAAAAGGAGAAGTTACAACAGACACCGCGGAAATACAAAGCATCCTAAGAGACTACTACAAGCAACTCTATGCCAATAAAATGGACAACCTGGAAGAAATGGATAAATTCTTGGAAAGGTATCACTTTCCAAGACTGAACCAGGAAGAAATAGAAAATATGAACAAACCAATCACAAGTAATGAAATTGAAACTGTGATTAAAAATCTTCCAACAAACAAAAGTCCAGGACCAGATGGCTTCACACATGAATTCTATCAAACATTTAGAGAAGAGGTAACACCCATCCTTCTCAAACTCTTCCAAAAAATTGCAGAGGAAGGAGCACTCCCAAACTCGATTCTATGAGGCCACCATCACCTTGATACCAAAACCAGACAAAGGTACTACAAAAAAAGAAAATTACAGACCAATATCACTGATGAAGATAGATGCAAAAATCCTCAACAAAATACTAGCAAACAGAATCCAACAGCACATTAAAAGGATCATACACCATGATCAAGTGGGATTTATCCCAGGGATGAAGGATTCTTCAGTACATGCAAATCAATGTGATACACCGTATTAACAAATTGAAGAAAGAAAACCATATGATCATCTTAATAGATGCAGAAAAAGCTTTTGACAAAATTAAACACCCATTTATGATACAAACTCTCCAGAAAGTGGGCATAGAGGGAACCTTCCTCAACATAATAAAGGCCATATACAACAAACCCACAGCAAACATCCTTCTCAATGGTGAAAAACTGAAAGCATTTCCTCTAAGATCAGGAACAGGACAAGGATGTCCACTCTCACCACTGTTATTCAACATAGTTTTGGAAGTCCTAGCCACGGCTATCAGAGAAGAAAAAGAAATAAAAGGAATACAAATTTGAAAAGCAGAAGTAAAACAGTCACTGTTTGCAGATGACCTGATACTATACATAGAGAATCCTATAAATGCCACCAGAAAACGACTAGAGCTAATCAATGAATTTGGTAAAGTTGCAGGATACAAAATTAATACACAGAAATCTCTTGCATTCCTATATACTAATGATGAAAAATCTGAAAGAGAAATTATGGAAACAGTCCCATTTACCATTGCAAGAAAAAGAATACAATACCTAGGACTAAACCTACCTAGGGAGACAAAAGACCTGTATGCAGATAACTATAAGACACTGATGAAAGAAATTAAAGATGATACCAACAGATGGAGAGGTATACCATGTTCTTGGATTGGAAGAAACAATATTGTGAAAATGACTATGCTACCCAAAGCAATCTACAGATTCAATGCAATCCCTATCAAATTACCAGTGGCATTTTTTACGGAACTAGAACAAAAAATCTTAAAATTTGTATGGAGACACAGAAGACCCTGAATAGCCAAAGCAGTCTTGAGGGAAAAAGGAGCTGGAAGAATCAGACTCCCTGAATTCAGACTATACTCCAAAGCTACAGTAATCAAGACAATATGGTACTGGCACAAAAACAGAAACATAGATCAATGGAACAAGATAGAAAGCCCAGCGATAAACCACGCACCTATGGTCAACTAATCTATGACAAAGGAGGCAAAGATATACAATGGAGAAAAGACAGTGTCTTCAATAAGTGGTGCTGGGAAAACTGGACAGCTACATGTAAAAGAATGAAATCAGAACACTCCCTAACACCATACACAAAAATAAACTCAAGATGGATTAAAGACCTAAATGTAAGACCGGACACTATAAAACTCTTAGTGGAAAGCATAGGAAGAACACTCTTTGACATAAATCACAGCAAGATCTCTTTTGATCCACCTCCTAGAGTAATGGAAATAAAACCAAAAATAAACAAATGGGGCCTAATGAAACTTCAAAGCTTTTGCACAGAAAAGGAAACCATAGACAAGACGAAAAGACAACCCTGAGAATGGGAGAAAATATTTGCAAATGAATCAATGGACAAAGGATTAATCTCCCAAATATATAAACAGCTCATGCAGCTGAATATTAAACAAACAATCCAATCCAAAAATGGGCAGAAGACCTAAATAGACATTTCTCCAAAGAAGACATACAGATGGCCAAGAAGCACATGAAAAGCTGCTCAACATCACTAATTATTAGAGAAATGAATATCAAAACTACAATGAGGTATCACCTCACACCAGTTAGAATGGGCATCATCAGAAAATCTACAAATAACAAATGCTGGAGAGGGTGTGGAGAAAAGGGAACCCTGTTGTACTGTTGGTGGGAATGTAAATTGATACAGCCACTATGCAGAACAGTATGGAGGTCGCTTAAAAAACTAAAAATAGAATTACCATATGATCCAGCAATCCCACTACTGGGCATATACCCAGAGAAAACCATAATTCAAAAAGACACATGCACCCCAATGTTCATTGCAGCACTATTTACAATAGCCAGGTCATGGAAGCAACCTAAATGTCCATCGACAGACGAATGGGTAAAGAAGTTGTGGTACATATAAACAATGGAATATTACTCAGCCATAAAAAGGAACAAAATTGAGTCATTTGTTGAGACGTGGATGGATCTAGAGACTCTCATACAGAGTGAAGTAAGTCAGAAAGAGAAAAACAAATATCATATATTAACGCATGTAAGTGGAACCTAGAAGAATGGTACAGATGAACTGGTTTGCAGGGCAGAAGTTTAGACACAGATGTAGAGAACAGACGTATGGACACCGGGCGGGGAAAGCCACGGGAGGGGTGGGGATGGTGGTGTGCTGAATTGGACTATTGGGATTGACATGTATACACTGATGTGTATAAAATTGATGACTAATAAGAACCTGCAGTATAAAAAAAATAAATTAAAATTCAAAAATGAAAATAAAATAAAATACTGTATTAGTTTCAGGTGTACATCACAGTGATTCAGCATTTTTATAGATTTTACTCCTTTTTCCAGCACAGTTCTTTACACTTTTACTACATATTTTTATAATCCTGAACAACATGTAGGATCATGTGGCATGTTTTCAAACTACTGAATGGTTTGTATTCATTTATACCTTTTTCCCTCTCAACATTACATTTGTTAGATTCATCTATGTTGATAACTGTATTTCTAGTTTATTTTCATGACTATTTCACGGAATGAATATAACTATTCTCCTATTGATGGAAATTTAGGGTATTTTCAGTAGTTTTAATATTACAAATAAACTTAAGAATATGCTTTTAGAAAGTCCTTGCTAAGCCAACTAATGGTGTAAATTTGGGAATTTAAACTGTTTAGGGCAGAGATTCTACATCTACATTAGACTTTTGACATTTTTGGTTAATGAATGTGCTAACTGGATTTCTATTTGCTGAATAACCTTGGTTATATTTTTACGACTGACCTTGTTTCTAAAGAAAATTAGAAGCAACTTACAGTAAAACAGAAAACACTTAAACCAGAATAAAGAGAAGTATCATGTTATTTCTGAAAAGCTAGATCAAGATCTTGCATCATTTAAGTCTGAGGATATATATAGACCTCCTCCTACCCAAGATCACCATCTCCATCAGCAGTGTTACTACACATATATGAAAATAATATGTTACCTTTTCGATGTTGAAAATTAATTTTTAAATTAATTTTGACCTCAGTTAAAGAAGATAAATTGCCAAACTGATACTCATCTTAAATTTTGAAAGTATTCACATTGAATAATAATCAGGCGATAAATCTCTAGACTTCAGACTTTTAAAGCAAGATGTATAGACAGTGGTGAATGGCAGAATGACAAGATATTTAGCCACATAAAAACAACATCAGGTACAGGTGAATTCTGTCATTTTAAAACTTGTTCCAAAATGATTTAAAAGCCAGCTCAACTGTCCTAGTTTGTATCAATGAGGGAGGTCCTCTGAAAAGCAACTGCTCAATCCCTTTATCAGTGTTTGGACAAATTACTAAAATATCTAGCTCTCTGAAGGCTTTACTCTATTTATAAGTTGTAGTTATTGGCCTCTACCCAGATTCACATGTTAGAGATTAGCCTAAAAGCTGAGTCTTGATTGAAATAGATTTAGGTAAACTAACGGCTGAGCCTTTCCAGTTCACATTGCTGTAATCTATTAGGTTTGACTGAGTGAGACACAGGAGGATGCTATAATAAAAACCTTTGATAACCAGTCCCTAGAGTCAAGGTATGTGCTTTGGGCATCGTGTTTCTCAGTCCATAGAAGTGCTTACGTAAATTAAGAAAATATATGCCAATCTTGTGTCAGACTTAGAACTGGTATTCCTGAGTAAGACTGTCTCATCAGGAAACTGAGTGGCCTGTGGCCTAAGGAGGTATTGTTTTTCTTGCAAGTTCTTTGTTTTCATGAAAAGGCTCTTTGATTCTCAGAATGTATTTTTTTCAAGGTAATTTAGGTTGAATTCGCTCATGCTCAGAAGTCTCCTGAAAAATTTTCCTTAAAGTTTTACAGTGTATGTTTTATATGGAACCAATACCTTATACGAATTTCGAAGAAGAGAATTTCATATGACATCAATTTTAATCATCAGAGCTTGGTTTCCAAAGCCTCTGTGTTTCTATCACATGGAATCAATAATTAATAGCAATGATATTTTCAAAACAGTAGTAACCTTTTTAGTAACAGATGTTTCTTAATACTATTAAGAAGCAAATGCATAACTTCTCAGTTTGGGGTGAAGGGATTCAGCTTCAAAATAATTTTCCTGTTTATAAAGCTTTCTTGCAGTTTAGATATGCTGCCATCAGGTGGTAGTAATATGTCATATCCATGTGGCTCCACAGATGACACTATGCTTAAGGTCACCAGTTTACTCCACAAAGATTTATGATAATTAATGCACAGATTTTTAAATGAAAATTAAAATAAAATAGTACATCTTTTTAGTTTCAGAGCTAAGGATACTTTTAACGGAATTTTTTAAACATATATATATATTGGAAGATGCATTTGGGCATGTTTTCTCTGTTTATTTATTTATTTGTAAATGAAGAGTTTCATCTTATGCCTTCAAAAAATTTAGAAAATAAAGAAAAGTAAAAAACACCAAATTTCATCACCCAGGGATAATTGCTATTAACCTTTTGTTTCATTTCCTTCCAGTCTTTTTTTTTAACATGCAATCTTTAGCATGTTTTGGGGTTGTTTTTTTTTTTTGGAGTAGAGTTTGATGGCAGGAAAAGGTACTTAGCTGTAATAACAGTGTATATATAGCATGTATCTTTTAGAACTTTAAAAATTATAAGTTCTTTGTAACTTTTGTGATTTCTTAATATTGCACTGATTGAGGTTTTCCATAATTTATATAGTCATTCACGTATTAGTATATAGTGTATGTTTCTGATTTCGGTCATCAAGAATATTTTATCTCTGTCTTCCGTCCACTGCTTGCTTATCAAGAGGATCATTATTTCATTGCATCTATACTTGATTTTTTATTTAACACAAAGGAATTTTTAATTCATCTTTGAGTAGCTAGGTATGTTTCCTCTATTGCGTTTGTAATGAAACGATCAGAAAATTTGAGCTTTCAGTTTTCAATTATGAATGAAAATATAGTTTCTTTGTTACTATTTTCATATATGAATGTTTTATAATTTTGTAAATTGTATGCCACCGGGTACTGCATATAAACATTTCAGGATCTGTGATATTATGAGACAGAGCCATTACCTACTTCCTACCAAAATAATTTTTTCTTTTCTTTTTTATAGCATAGAACACTGCATTAAAGAAATACAGTCAGAAGTTAACAAACAGTGTCCAGATGTGCAGCTACGAACAACAACTGACTGTTTTGAATGGCTAAATAATTATAATTATAATTCATCCAAGTCACCATCCATTCCCCATGGAGATATGATAAAATTTCTCAAAGCACTGGTAAAAAAAAAAAAAAATAGAATCTTTGTTTTAACAGTGGAGTGGGGTGGGTGAACATGGAATACATTTCATTCAATTTCTGTATGTAAATATTTATTCCATTGACCATATTAGCCCACCATATCTAGGGGTTAGGATTTGTGTTTTGTTTCTATATCCTCAGTGGAATCCAGTGAGCTATGTGTTTTTATTTTTCACTATGATTTTTATAATAAAATGAGGTTTTACATAAATGGACATTAAACATTATAATTCCTGAGGGATTTGTGGTGTGATGTTTACCATATCAACACCACAAAATGTACTGAAATGTACCACGATTATCTATCAGAAAAGTTGGTATCTATTACATTTTGTGTCCCTTCACAACTACTCATTTTCTTGTGCTCATTACTAAGCACAATAAGATCATCATCAGTTGTATCTATTAAGTAGCCTTGTCCATTATTCCCTTCATCCCCAACCTGCAGGCATATCCAGTTCTTTTCAATCAAGGCAGCAATTTATAGGACACTGTTAATTGATGGAGAATTATTACATTGGTCATTCTTGGATACTGACCACTCTCTATGTTAGAGAGGTTTCTGTAGCCTTCAATAAGAAATACTTAATTTATTACATCTGTATCTACAAGGGTAGCTAGCTTCCAAGAACTAGAGAAACAGCACAATTGTTAGAAAACAGGAATTCTGTAGCTACGGTTTTAATTTAATTTAGGGAAGAAAGGCACTGTTTTTGTGTAAGCATCAAACATTGACTAAGGCAGTTGTGGAAAATATCTTAAGGTTGTAGATGGCTTAGGATGACAGAATCAGATGAAAATAATTTTTGGCTATTGTTATTATTGCAGATGTCTCTTAAATGTTTAGAAAGTAATAAAAGAAAGAGAAAGGAAGATTATGTGCCCTGAAGGCTTATTCTTTTAAGAAAATCCTCTCACCCATTATCTCTTGAAGGTGGAGCCTTGAAGAATAAATATGGATATAGTTATTCCTTTAATTTCTATTAAGAGCCGTGTGTAATGAATTTCATTAATATTGATATAATAATGCTTTCTCATTTAATTAAAAGCAAAAGCTTTTAATTATCTTTTAATCTGTCACACATAAGTCATTCTCTATTCACTGCAGGGCAAAGGCCGCTTTAGTCTTGCTCAAATTCATTAGACTGATAGGCCTCTTCCAGACCTAGGTGTTTTAACATAATTGATCATGTTATTTTGAGAAAAGAACCACATTATTAAAACAGATCCAGATTAAAACGACCTTGTCAAGTTTTTACATGCTGAAAGTGTCAATCTTGACAGAATTTTTTTCATACATCTATTTTTTTTTCATAGAAAATTTTTATTTATGAATTATCTAACTAAATAAGAAACAGAGCTTCTCATTATGGCAGTTGTATGAAGTCATTTTCAAAATTTAAGCAATCATACTTAATACATGTCCACATGTTTTAAATCTATCATTCTTTAAATGTTTGCTTGATCAAATATTTACAGTTATTGACTGATTTAAAGAAACCCAAGTCTGAGGCACTAATATGACCAGTTTGCTCTATAGAATTTACCATAATGCTGGAGTTCTGGACTCTATCTAAGTACATTTATTTTCCAGAAGTATCAAAAGAACTAAATAAAAAGGAAGAGAGGAAGTAGAGCTTCAGAAAAGTCAGTTCACTTTTTGGTTCTCTAGAGTGTAGTAGAAAGAACGTGGATGAGGAGAATGAAACCAGGCATCCATTCTTGGTTCTGTGCTTTATTGTGTGTGACATTTGGCAAGTAACTTAAACACTCTGCACTTTAGTGTCCTTATCTGTAAATAGAAGTTTTAAGTATCTATGTCACAGAGTTTTCATTATGAAGAAGTCAGAGACTGTATCAAAAAGTGCTTTTTATATAATAAACTACTACATAGATATTAGACATTATTATTTATTACAGACAGAACATTAAATTAGAGATCACAATGCTTAGAATGACTGAGAGAGAGCCCTGGAATTTGTCTAGGAGTTGTTCATTTTTCTGAGTCACACATAATACCTTTGTCAATAGGTAATTTCCAAGCTGGCTTGATTTTATACTGCTTGAACCTTGCTTCCATTTTTAGGTTTTTTTTAAAATAATCAGCTTGTTGCTACTTAGAGGATATAAGCTAATTTCAGTACTACCTGAAGTAGACATAATTAGGAGAGTCAGCATGTAAGGAGAATTTGTGCATGTAATTCAAAGTCCAAAAACAAAGTAAATTTTTGTCTTTTATCTATTCCTAATTACATCTACTATTGTTTCTGTCAGTTGACACAGAAAATATACAAAAATTTTTCTTATGTTTTGAGGAACAATTCTGAGAGTATTTTTTCCCATTTTGAGTTAGTTATTTCTTTGGAGAGAACTGAAATATTCTCAGATTACTTTCCAAAGTAAAATCTTTCTTAACATGACTCTCGAAAAGGAATTTAAATGAAAGTTAAAGTCTTTAAATGTATTAACTTTTATTTCTCAGGATGGCAGCTATTAGTAACCCCTAGGCACATACTATGTTTAAAGGTCTCTGTTCTCTATGTTCATTTGGGAATTTATAATAATAAGTATGCTCATTCAGCCATGAAAATTATCTACTAGGTATTAATTAGGGGCATTATCTTAAATTTATTTCGTCTTAGGAGTACATTTCAGTCGATATTTTACTATAGATTTTTATTTAGAATTTTTAAGCTAAAGCTTCCATACAGCTCAGGTTATATCAGGAATGGATAACAACGAGGGCTAAAAACTATGTGTTGAGAAATCTAATTGAAAAATTAGTTCATCACCTGGGCTTTACAAAATTTAACAGACCATAAAGATAATATTCTAAAATGTCTGAATAGATTAACTTTCAAATGCAAAAATAAGTTTTTTTTTGAAAACATCATAGTATTGATTCTAAATTGAAATGAATTATTATGAAATTCTGTATGATTGTAGAAATCATTTTTTCTTGCTACCCTTATAGTTAATCACATTTCTAACATTATAATTTACTTTTACTAGCAAGATTTGTTGAAGAATGAACAAAATCAAGAAGAAATGGTATTGGATTTACTTTGGGACCTCTCCTGCCACAGCAGTGTTTCCTTCCCATCCATTCTAAGTGGAACATCTTTCCATTTCCTCTCTAGTACTTCTCTTCATTCTGTTGAAGATCATTCCTCTATGGATGTAAAGTCTATATGGGATGATATAAGACTACATCTTCGACGCTTCTTAGTGAGCAAATTACAAACCCACAATGAAATAAACAATTCACAGCAAAAAATATTGTTGAAAAAACAATGCATACAACAACTCTTATTTCTTTATCCAGAATCAGAAGTTACAATCAAGTACCAAAACATACAGAATAAACTGTTGACTAAACTTCTGCAGAACTGTTTTCCTTCTTACAGCAGAGAAGCAAATTTAGACATAATGGCTGATGGATACCAAGGTACAATGCTTAAGTTATACTCAATGATAAAAGAGGATTTTAACACACTACGTGAAATTTTAGCTCCATCTTCAACAGTGAAATTCATTAAAGAAACTTACCTGGATACAGTTACAGAAGAAATGGCAAAATTTCTTGAAAATTTTTGTGAGCTGCTGTTCAAAGAAAATGCTGTCCGTGTGATTAAAACAAGCAAGAGCTCCAGCAGGCATAGAGGAGCAGTGCATGCTTTGGGTTAGTGATTTTTTACATTTCTGTTTGGCTTAACTTAAACCTTTTGATATCTTTAATTTTCTTTCTTTTTTTTTGAATTTTTGAATTTTATTTGTTTATTTTTATGCAGCAGTTTCTTATTAGTTATCTGTTTTATACATATTAGTGTATACATGTCAATCCCAGACCAATTCATCCCACCACCACCCACCACTTTCCCCCCTTGGTGTCCATATGTTTGTTCTCTACATCTGTGTCTCTATTTCTGCCCTGCAAACCGGTTCATCTGTACCATTTTTCTAGGTTCCACATATATGCGTTAATATACGGTATTTGTTTTTCTCTTTCTGACTTACTTCACTCTGTATGACAGTCTCTAGATCCATCCACATCTCTACAAATGACCCAATTTTGTTCCTTTTTATGGCTGAGTAATTTTCCATTGTATATATGTACCACATCTTCTTTATCCATTTGTCTGTCTCTGGGCATTTAGGTTGCTTCCATGACCTGGCTATTGTAAATAGTGCTGCAATGAACATTGGGGTGCATGTGTCTTTTTGAATTATGGTTTTATCAGGGTATATGCCCAGTAGTGGGATTGCTCAGTCATATTTTTATTCTATTTTTAGTTTTTTTAAAAATCATTCTATTTTTAGTTTTTTTAAGGAACCTCCATACTGTTCTCCATGGTGGCTGTATCAATCTACAGTCCCACCAACAGTGCAAGAGGGTTCTCTTTTCTCCACACCCTCTCCCGTATTGATATCTTTAATTTTCTAACTTTTCTATTTGGTTAAACTTAATTACAAATTTGAAAATAAATCAGAAAATAAATGTTGTGAAATTCTCCACTACACATTTCTCTTATGCATTTCTTTTTCTCTAAGTATAGTAATAGAAGTGTGTTCTTTCCTGTTATTTAAATTATTAAAGATATTGGAAATGTAAGTCAGAAATATTACCAATAAGACTTTCAGTTTTGTTTTTTTGAAGATGTTGGGGGTAGGAGTTTATTAATTAATTAACTTATTTTTGCTGTGTTTCGTCTTCGTTTCTGTGCGAGGGCTTTCTCTAGTTGTGGCAAGCAGGGGCCACTCTTCATCGTGGTGCGTGGGCTTCTCACTATCGCGGCCTCTCTTGTTGCGGAGCACAGGCTCCAGACGCTCAGGCTCAGTAGCTGTGGCTCACGGGCCTAGTTGCTCCACGGCATGTGGGATCCTCCCAGACCAGGGCTTGAACCCGTGTCCTCTGCATTAGCAGGCAGATTCTCAACCACTGTGCCACCAGGGAAGCCCAAGACTTTCAGTTTTTTAATCACATAAATTATTGGGTGGAACTTTATATATATATATATATATATAAACAGAAAAGTCTAATTTTTAACCCATTGTATCTTCCAGAGCTGAAGCATTATTAAGTAAAAGGAAGTGTTGAACACTTGTTGAAACTTTTATTAATGAAAATTGGAAGTTTAAAATTGTAATATTTTAGTCAGCCAATGCCAATATGGCCCTATTATGAAATACTAATTATAAAATTCTATAGTATAATTGGTTATGGAAGCATAACATTAACTACAGCTGATTTTTAAAGTTCCTCTAATGTTGTTCCTATAAGAGTATATATAATAAAAGAGTATTTGAAGATTCCTAATTTTATTCAAAAGATAAAAGAATCTATTATGATATAATAAATTTTTCTTGTCATCATTTTAATTTCCTACCAGTGAAGAAAACTTAAGGTAAAAAATATGATTATTTTGAAAATTATGATTACTCATGCTTTACATAGAATGCTGAGGTATGTTTCTAAATAGGTTCATAAACTATATTTTTTAATTATTTGAAAATTATCATTTGGTGAATTGCTATTTCTGAATTTATGATCATTTCATTAAAATTTCCACAGCTCACTATATTTTTATCTACCTTCCTTAATAAAATGCCACAATACCAAATTTCTCTGATATATGAATATATTATATGAATATGATATATGAATTTTCAAATAATTTAATGTTTTGTCTTAGAATTTTTATTTTCTTCAGGAAGCTGTGTCACATCCCAGAACAGAGATGCATCAGCCAAGTTTAGGTTACAGCAGAATACAAAATCAGTTAATTTAGGAACATTATAATTTTGCTCAAAGTAAATAGATTTTCATTTTAATTATTACATAAATTTTAAATGCATTTTCATAAGTGTACTTATTTTCTATAATTTTTATGTCCTCTCAAAAAGTTTATGCTTACTTGTAAAGTACTTTCAACATGAAAGTTTTATATGTGCTAAATATAGTTTAGTTTATACCAGAAGAAAAGATCCATATGGTTAAAAATATGTGTAAGTTGCTATGGAGTCTTTAGGGCTGATATTGAGGTGTTTTCGCTTTTGTGAGAGAAAACTATGTGCGTTGACTTTTACACCAAAATTTGAAGCACTTTCCACAAGTCCAAGTGCACTGATCTTTCTCAAGCTGCTTTATCTGAACTTTGGTATAAATCACTTGTTAAACGAATGCTTTCCATGTGCCAAGCACTGTACTAAGTGCATCCCTTTCCTTATTATCCGAATTTGATAAACAAAGAAAGAAGCTTAGAAAGATTAACTTGCCTTGGGTCACTTGCACAAAGTCAGGATTCACATGTAGATCTCTATGTCTTCAAGACCCATGTTCTTAACCACCATGCTATTGGGTCTTGTCTCAAAATGTAAAATTAAATTCTTTGTCACTTGTAAAAGAAATTTCAAACAGCACTGTTCAGGTGGGCTGCTTGAAAATCAGTTCCGTTCTGCTGTATTGAGTACCTGCCACAGGCAAGGCATTTAGCAGGTACTGTGTTTAAGGTTTCTAAGCTAGACGTGGTAAAGGGAAGAAAACTGAGTAACTGCTGTTAATGCTGTGTGAGAACTCCTAAACTAACTCTTAACAAAGCAATCATATTTTCCACTAACATTTTGCCCAATGACCAAATTTTTTTTATTAAGGAAATACAGTTTGAGATTAGCAAAATAATAATTTATAAATACTTAATAAAATTTATAATTTATATTCCTATTTGAATAAAATCTAGATTGGCTAGAATGGGTTGTATATTATCTTTAGTATATGTTTACACTCACCAAGTCTTCGATTTTTTTTTTTTTTTTTTTTTGGCTGCGTTGGGTCTTCATTGCTGCGCACGGACTTTCTCTAGTTACGGTGAGCAGGGGCTACTCTTCGTTGTGGTGCGCTGGCTTCTCATTGCAGTGGATTCTCTTGTTGCGGAGCACGGGCTCTAGGCACGGGGCTTCAGTAGTTGTGGCATGCGGACTCTAGAGGGCAGGCTCAGTAGTTGTGGTGCATGGGCTTAGTTGCTCCACAGCACGTGGGATCTTCCCGGACCAGGGCTCAAACCCGTGTCCCCTGCGTTGGCAGGCAGATTCTTAACCACTGTGCCACTAGGGAAGCCCAAATCTTCGATATTTTACCTGAAACTCTAGACATTCCTTAAGTAACAAGAGTTAGCATTTATTGGGTCAGACATTGCAACACATTATTTCATTTAATCCTTCTAACCACCCAACAAGGTAGGTACCCTTATTTATCTTTGTTATATAGTGAGAAAACTAAGGCATAGAGATATTAAGTAATTTGGTCAAGGTTACAAAGTAAAGCCAGGATATAAACTCAGGTCTGTCTGACTGCAATACCCTGACTATAACTGTGCTCTACTGACTAAAAGAACAGGACGGAAATAGCTCATTCCATTAAGAGCACTGTTGTGAATCCTCTGTATGCTAAATCTACTTTAGTGTTGTCACTGTTTTACTTTCCCCTAAACTATCCCACAGTCTTCTCATTCCAAGACTTCATAATGCTTATTTTGTGATCTACTGAGATATCTTAAGCAGACCTTGTATATACACTAGTCTCTTTTTTCCAGCCTTATTGAGATATAATTGACATATAACACTGTTTAAGATGTACAACGTGTTGATTTGTACCCTTAATATTTGTACACTTAATACTTCAAAATGATTACCACCATAGTATTAACTAATATCTCCATCATGTCACATAATTACCATTACTTTTGTGTGGTGAGAACACTTAAGATTTACTTTCTTAACAACTTTCAAGTATGTAATACATTATTATTACTATAATCACAATGCTGTGCATTAGATCCCCAGAAATTTTAAATCTTCTAACTGGAAATTTGTACCCTTTGACCAATATCTCCTCATTTCCTCCATCCCCCATCCCCTGGTAACTACCTTAATACTCTGTTTCTATGAGTTTAGTTGTTTTAGATTTCACATATAAGTGATATCTTATAGTATTTGTCTATCTCTGTCTGACTGTGACTTATTTCACTTAGCATGATGCCTTCAAAGTCCATCCATGTTGTTGCAAATTGCAGGATTTCCTTCTTTCTCATGGCTGAAGTATAGTCCATTTTATCTATCTCAATCTCCCACATTCTTTATCCATTCATTCATAAATGGACACTTAGGATGTTTCCTTATCTTGGCTATTGTGAATAATGCTGCAACAAACATGGGGGTGCAGATATCTCCTTGATATCTTGTTTTCATTTCCTTTAGATATATTCCAGAAGTGGGATTGCTGATGGTAGTTCTATTTGTAATTTTTTGTGGAACCTCCATACTGTTTTCTGCAATTGCTGTACCAATTTATATTCCCACCAACAGTGCACATGGGTTCCCTTTTCTCCACATCCTCACCAATGCTTGTTATCTCTTGCCTTTTTGATGATAGCCAAGTATAAGGTGATATCTCATTGTGGTTTTGGTTTGCATTTCTCTGATTATTAGTGATCTTGAGCATCTTTTCATGTACCTGTTGGCCATCTGTATGTCTTCTTTGGAGAAATGTCTATTCAGGTCCTCTGCCCATTATTTAATCGGATTTTGTTGTTGTTGTTGTTCTGTTACCGAATTGTATGAGTTCTTTATGTATTTTGTATATTGATCCCTTACTAAATATATGGTTTGCAAATATTTTCTCCCTATCATAGAATTTTTTCATTTTGTTGATAGTTTCTTTTGCTGTGCACAAGGTTTTCAGTTTGATATAGTCCCATTTATTAATTTTTGCTTTTGTTGCTTATGCCTTTGGTATTATATCCAAAAAATCATTGCCAAGACTAACATTAAGGAGCTTTTTCCCTATGCTTTCTTCTAAGAGTTTTATGGTTTCAGGCCTTAGGTTTAAGTCTTTTATCCATTTTGAGTTAATTTTTTTACATGTTGTAAGATACGGCTCAGTTTCATTTTTCTTCATGTGTTATCCACTTTTCCCAACACCATTTATTTAACCCTTTCCCCAATGAGTATTCTTAGTCCCATTGTCAAATATTAGTTGACCATATATGCAAGGGTTTATTTCTGGGTTCTCAGTTCTGTTCCGTTGGTCTATGTGTCTATTTTTATGTTTTGATATTTGAAGAAAATGGTGAAATAATGTTATAATGTAAATATTATAGACTTTTTGTGATTTGGTGATATATTCTAGAAAAGAATAATAATATTTTTACAGATACTCTTTTAAGTGATTAAGTCATCGAGTTACTTTTACTTTTAAAATTGTATTTTCTTTAGATGTAAGAAGATATTGCTACTTTTCTCAGTGCTTGAAAAAGAGGATTGTTTATGTGTAGTAAATTTTAGTTAGATAAATTCTCTGTATTTTAATATGAAACGACGCAATTAGGAGATTTCAATCATAGGATAAATGTCATGATCCCCTGTATATCTTACTCTGAATTTTTCTTGAGGTTATTGTTAGCTTGAAAGGGAAAGGCTTGAGTGTATGATACATGCCTTTGAGTATTTGGAAGGTTTCTAAAGATCTCCAGTGGGTGAGAGGTTGAAACTTGGTGGCCTCTACCCCTTCCCTCTCCCAGTTCCTTTATATTTTGTTTAAGGAAGATTGGGGGTAGGGGAAACAGAATCCCTCTGGGGATGAAAAGATCCTTTAGAGTAAAGAAGACCCTCAAGCCCAGATAAAGGCAGAATTTTGACTAAGGAGGCACAGATCACAGTTGGAAAGTAGGCCAGTCAAAATCACCCTAATTTCCCTCCTGCTCCTCAAGTAGCTCTGACTAGCTGAGTGATGATCTCAGGGAAATGTAAAGAAGTATATTGAGGCCAGCATGCAAAGTGTGTACAGAAAGAAGCATTTGTATGCTATTGTTACAGAAGAGACCAAGCCTCCTAGAAGGATACCACATCTCTTGACCCTATTGTGCTCCTGAGACAGAGGTGAAGATCTCCATTAGCTCTCTGATGTCAATCATGCTTGTTGTTTTCTAACCCCACACTAGTAGAAGCTGGAATTTCAAGTAATACAAAACAGTAATGGGGAAAAAAATTCCTAAAAGAAAGTTATATCTTTATTCAGTTATCACAAATTCCTTTAAAGTAATAGTACAATTTCAGGGTTTTTTGTTGTACTGTTGTTGAAAATACTAATAAATGATATTGTTGATTAGCTTTTTTTCCCCACTGTTTTATCATACTTGTTATTCTTTAATGAAATACTGGTATATTCCTTGTTTACAAGTACTTGCTCTCAGAAGGTGAAAAGTAGTTATCAGGAGTCGAGGGTGCTCGTCTTGAATCTTCTACCCCCTTGTTTTTGTGACCTTAGATAAGTCATTTAACCTCTTCATATCATTCTAATTGATAAAATGAAAGGGTTATATTAGATAATATCTAAGCTTTAACTCTAAACTTATTCTGACTCTGTGACCTGGAAATCATTCCACAACCAGATTTTTTATACCTACAATTTGTCAGTGGAAACTGTCACATTTATTTTCTTTGCTGACTGACAGTATAGATGTATTAGCTGGCTAAATGTGTGGCTTTGTATGCCACTGTAACAAATACAAAAACGTCCTTTCGATCTTTATCTGTGTGATTTTTCTTCCCCAAGTGAAACTTGAAAATAACAGTATGGAAAGTGCCCACTTCCTACAGTTGCATTTTTAATGAGGGTGGGAGGGTGAAGACGGGAGTCCCTGGTTAAGCAAAAACAGGAAGTAGAGTGTCTCCTTCCAGCTGACATCTGAAGCTATTCCTAGAAATTCTTTGTTGGGCTTCCCCTTTGATCCTACAACCAACTGTTTTGTTTTGTTTTATTTTTTGTTTCAATTTTTTTTTCTAGTAGCATTTTAAATCAGGTCATTGAAAATTAAGATCACAGGCAAGAACTTGAAATACAATATTATTTTGTATTGTTGATTGAAAAGAAATTCATATGCCTTTTCTCTGGCATGTATTTAAAGTAGGCAAAGCAGGGATTTAAGACTTGTGCTTTTTCCTGGGGAAGAACCAGCTCATTTCTGCAATGCTGTAGACAGTAGGTATGGACTAAATACTTTTTCTCAGAAAGTGTCTCTGTATCCATACAAACCCTTCTGTAAGTAAGAACAAAACGAAAACCTCAGAATTAGGACTATAAAGCATGGAAGAATGAGTGATCTTTTCCTAAAAGTCTGTGGGTAAGAATTTCATGAGCCATATGAAAACAAGTGTACATGTTAAACTTATGTAAATAATTTTAGTATTTTTTTCAGCACGTAAAGAAAGTCAAACGTGATTTGGGTTTTGGCATAATTGATTCTAAAGCCTTCCCTCCTGCAAGTTCGGTTACATGGCATGTTCAGAGCCCTATTGAGGCTTCACCTAGGATGTGCTAGGACATCCATGCCATCAGTAGAGAGAACGGGCTTGTCTTCCCTTTTTCTGAGCCTGGAGGATGTTCTCTACTCAGTCTAATTCCTTTCTGTACTGTCTGTCTCTCTATAGTAGAAGTACACAGGGTGACCCATCAAGGTGAGGGTGAAAATTAGAGCTATTTAGTTTTATTTCACCCTTTATATAAGAGGCAGGACAGGACAAATTTTTCATGCCATTTAAGATAGTGTTTTCTGTGTTGAACGTCATTCCCAGCCATTCTTATTCTTGAGTTTTGGTAAGGCACAAATAGCTTAGGCTCTATTTTGCACTAAAAACCTGAATAAAGTATATACTTTGCAAAGGATACTACTCAAAACATGAATTCACCATTAATTTTTGTTAATATTTTCTCATTGATCATCTTCATTTTTCCTTGTTATCTATTTACAAATATATAAATTAGTTATATAATAGATACTGTTTTTTAGGTCCTTTTAATTTGCCATGCACCATGCTAAGCACTTTATGCACTGATACACCATTTGATTCTTACGAACATCTCTGAAAATTTGGATATTATCCCTGCTTTATAGTTGCAGAAACTGAGATTGGATAAGTGAAAGAGCTTTCCCAAAGTCCCACTGCTAGGATGTACCTCGACTAGGATTCAAATCCATTTCTGAATTATGACCAAGCCTATTCTCTTAAATACTGTCTTTCTTTCTCTTGCTAAATGAAATCCCTTGCAAGACCAGGAACCCTTTTATAATTTGAAGAGTGATTCCCATGAGCCACAGATCCTGATTTTTGTGTTGGACTTTCTGGAATTGTAACACATATATATATTCTCTACATATAAAATTAAACAAACTTGGATTTTGGAAGCAACTATGATAGTAATAGAGTGCAAAGCTACATCACTGGATTTTCTGCTTGGGAAAAATTGGGAAAGGAAAAAAAAATTCAAGACTTTCCATCTAACACATGAAAAGGAAAATAATAATGTTAATTTTTTACTTAATATAAAAAAATATCTAGAGGAGACTCTCATTTTATTCCTAGAGAAGCAGGTAATCTGCTTACATATAAGGCTTTTGCCAGAGTTAAGCTAAAAGTAATTAAGTTACTGAAATAGTTGAAGCAATTATTGCTAGATTTAAGATCCTTTTATGATTAATTAATAATAATCCCACATGTTAACGATATGTTTGCAAGATGCTTCCACATTTCGGGGTTTTTTATTTAATTTATATTTGCTCCACCACCAGTCTGAAATTAGGCAGTGCAGAAACTCCAGTTCTTGTTTTATGGGTGACGAAAACTATGGCATTTTGGCTGATTAACAAATCAAGTTGGAGATGGAACTAAGAGTAGAAGTATCTTCTCACTATACCTCAGTGCCTCGTAAGAAAATAAACGAAAAGTCTCACACTAGAATTTTTTCCCTAAGGAGTTGATGGCGTATTTAAATTCTTCCTACTAAAGGTTGTATCATCTGTGAAAATTATTTATTTGATTAAAAACTATGAGAAAGATGACTGGATGTGTATGAGGGGAGGGTGTACGTTCCGTGGTTGGGTAGATATGTAGTATTATGCATATACACACGTATCTTTATTTACCTAAAATGTTTTTCTGCTGCATGGCTCTATTTTTCTGACCCCATTATTCACCATTAAATGTTCAGAGGCCTCTGAATCTTTGTTTTAAAGACACTAAAGCAACAAAGGTAGAAAGTATATTACCTAAAAGATAAAGTGGATGTAGTTTAGTTTGGGTAATATTTTTCCTTCTGTGCAGCAACAATTAGCAAACGCTAAATTGCACTCAATTATTGACTCCTTAGAATACCTGTGTGTTCTTCCTAAAGGTGGAAAGAATATTTTAGTAGCCACATTCTCTAGTTATGACATTGAAAAACTAAGGATGGTAGATAAAAATGACTTACTGGTTTCTCATGAGTCAGCCTGAGATTTATATTCCTTATTAACCATTCAGGAACAGTTTTAAAAATTAAAAAGAAGATTAAAATACTGAGATTTTAAGACCCTTATTTTTTAACTTGGAAAAAGAAATTGTCTAGTTAAAAATATAAGTAACAAATTAAGAGAAGAATGAAAATAATTGTAAACAAATTATTGAAGAGAAGTTCAGAATAAAATTATTCTAAAAGTAAACAAATTTATTTTGCAACCATTCTATATTGAGCAAAGAATGTGGATGAGTAATACACATGGAAGCAGTTGTAGGCCAGAAATTCAAATTCTGTAGAAAGTGATTTGGTAAGTCACTAATGCAACCTTTCTAAAACTTTTCTGACTTCTGCTTTCCCCTGCTAAAGTTATTTATGTCATTCTATGTCTTGATTTATGAACACAGTGATAAATGTGAATGCTTAGCTCTGTTGTTTTATGTAAAAATGTTTACAGGTTTTTGCTTTTACAGATCATGAATCCCTGAATTCTTGTTTAGCATATGGGCATTTTCCAGTAGACTATTATAACCTTGAATGTTGTTTAATTAACATATTTTTTTCTTAGGTTCTCAGAAAATGTAATATGTGACTTCTGGTTACTATGCTATCAATCAGTTATTAGTATCAAACTTGTTTTCATAAATGTTCAAGAAGAAAAGTTTAATAAGCAAAAAGACATTGGTAAGATTCCTTTAAAAATGTACTCTTTCTAACAGAAGACTGTAAATTGTAATGGTTGTTCCTGTACCTCAACATTCTTTGTTAATGAAAATCAACTCGGCAGATATACATTGTTATAACATTTTCAATTTCATTATTTATATATAAGTATGAAAATCTTTGACCATCAGTGTCACATCTATGAAATCAAATATTTGTTATAAAACATATCTTCTGCCTCAAAGTAGCTGTCATTTAACATCTCTACCTTTATTTAGTTATTTTTTAACCGAGGGGAAATCTGTGTCTTATACACCTGGGACTGTTAAAATTGGCATTTTTCTGAGTATGGACTGATCTCTCTGCACAGGGATTTATAGAGGAGAAACTGCTGGTAGCTTTGAGAGTTAGACCAATCCCTTCCTCACATGTGGAAATAAGAAAATAATCCTTAGCTTTGGGTAAAATGTTTAAAAGTTATAATGGATTTCCAGTCAGAAGGTCTTTTGCCTCTGTCATTCTTAAAATTCAATGTCTATTCCTTTGTTTAATACATATATTTTTAGTTTGCTTCTAGTTTTACCAGAACATTCATAAGCACTTTGATGGTTGGGCTATCTAAATGGAGATCTAAAATTGGGCTTGTAAGGAAGTAAAAAGTTACTTAAAATTAAGTACAGTATATTGCTTCAATCAAAAGCAAAACCTATCACTGTTTGTTTTTGCAACTTCTTTTCAACATTGAGTAAAAACAGAAAACCCTGTCTATTATTTAGAAAAGTGTAGCTTACCTCATTACCTGTTTAATCTTTTCCATAATAGAATCATAGGAAGTACCGAGTTAGCAGGTAAGTGCCAGTGAGAGATGAAAATCTAATAAGACCTTTGAAATTATGATGCCAGTGATATATGAAAAACTAAATAATTTGAAGTTTTGATAATTTTGATTGCTGTGACATGGTCATACTGAACTGATTTTAGAATATCTGGCATTATATTGTTTGTCCTCCAAGGTAAAAATTATTTTAAGTTTAAAATTCAGTATTAGCATTTGCATTAGCAAAAAGCACACAGTACTAATCATTGTAGTCATTATTGGAGTAGACACCAGGTTTGCGAAATAACCTATCCTGAAAAGAAGAGAAATACCCTCCAAATTTTATGATGATCATTGTGAGAGAAAGTTATATTGTAAAATTGTTTATAGTGCCTTCCTATATCTTTTTTCCAAACGGTACTGAAATCAATTATTATCATCTTTGTTAATGTTCTTTTAGTAGCAGAATAAAATAGTAGTCCTTCAGCTATTTGAAGAGTGTGTACTTTTAATGGATATTTTTCTTATAATTTTTCTTAGTCATGGTTACAAAAGCCATAAAGTTCACAGTTACTGGTATATGGGTCTAGTTAGTAGAGCCTGAACCTCGAAGGGCAATGGGAAGATGCAGCAATTACAGCCTCTTTAAGATTTTATAGCTAAGATCTAATGTGAAATCAGTATGTAAAAATGAGAAAAATCCTTGTTCGACTTTATAAACAAGATATTACTGCACAGGGCTTCCCTGGTGGCGCAGTGGTTGAGAGTCCGCCTGCCGATGCAGGGGACACGGGTTCGTGCCCCGGTCCGGGAAGATCCCACATGCCGCGGAGCGGCTGGGCCCGTGAGCCATGGCCGCTGAGCCTGCGCGTCCGGAGCCTGTGCTCCGCAACGGGAGAGGCCACAACAGTGAGAGGCCCGTGTACCGCAAAAAAAAAAAAAGATATTACTGCACAGATTTTGCTGAAGCTTTATGTCCACTGAGTCCCTCTTAAGACTTGTATTGTCTTTATAGAGCTTGAACAGTTGGCCTCAATATCTCATTATTTAGATTAAGCATATGCAAATTTGTACAAGCTCTCTGTTTATTGATAAGTGGTAATCTCATGTTTTGCATTGTTTCTGTGACATACAGACAACAAAATATAAGTCCTTTATATTTCTATGAAAGGTACTCATAGGGATTAGAGTTACAGAAAAATACATACTTTCTTGACATTTATGAGTATATCTAAAAGCAGAATTACTAAATACTAAATTTGGTGAAGATCACTCAGTCATGCACCAGTGTGAGTTTTCGTTAAATTTTAATCATGTGCCAAGGTTTCTAAAACACAAAAAGGAAACCAGAAATCAGGAGGATGTTTAAAAACATTAAATACACTGCTATGGTTTGCATCCTTGTGGTTTTTTTCCTACTATCCTGATAGTTCTTTAAGGTTCTGTCATTTTCAATCAACAGAGAGTACATGTGATCAGTATATCTGATAAACTTGTCAATGCCTCTTTAAAGCAGGATTCCCCAACCTATTCAATTCAGATCCCCGTGCTTCATTTCAAGTATCATCTTGCTAAGACAGAGCTATGTCACAGGCATCTGTGTATAGCCAGTTCAGTCTACAACTAATTTGTGCAGGAAAAAATTAAATCAGGAGGTAAATTATTTCATGATTGCTCATTCCCAACAGAGTTGGGCATCATTCTGAAGAAAATATCAAATAATTGGTTTCAGGCCGTGTCAGACACATGCAATTCCCTTCTCTAATGGCTGTGTGTGGTAGCACCAGGCCTCAGGGGTCAGCAAAGAACTGGAAATAGCTTAGTGCCAGGCACGGCAATAGAGAGACTGAGCACATAGGAAATGAAGTGGCAATAAGTGCAATCCATAGGGGAAATGTGCTTCACTTGGAGTTTAATATATCGGTTCAGAATCTGGCAGGAAGCCATGCAACAATTGTTTACCTTTTTGTCAGCATCTGCATCTGTTCTGTTTTGTAAACAGCACTTAACTCTCAGTCGGTAAATGCTGAAATCAATAACAACTGTTAAGGGATTTCCTCCCCCCCCCACTTTTTTTTATATTCTATAACAAATGCACACTACAAACAATGTTTGCCTTAGATTAACAAGGAACAGAGATTAACAGGGTCAAAGGGATTTGGTTGGGAACATTTTATGGCTTCTTGGGTTTACAGTAATTATATCTGTGTGATTTGAATGTATTTTGTAACCTATCCAAATTAAACTGTTAAAAAAATGCTAGCAAGCAGTAATGAAGATGATTTTTTATAATTATCTTAAGTACTGTGTATAGAAAACTGCTGGCACTGTTTGTAATAATTTAGTTCTGTGCAATATTGTGTATTACAGCTGCTATGCACAAATATTAAGTTGCCTTTTGCAGTTTTAGGAAATTAGTGATTATAACCATCAGTACTAATTATTTTAAACATACAGTTATTAAAAAAAAATTACACACCACAGTGAGACATAAAAAAGGTTCAATCTGTGACTAGTGCCTATAAAACTAAATATGTTATTAGTAAATGCAAAAAAAGGGAAAACACTACTTGTAAGTTCACTGTCTTCAGGGACTGAGTAGATGAATGCTGTCAAATGCAGGATTGTTACAATAGTTATGGCATCACTTAAAAGTGAATATCACCAAGATCAGAGGAACACATTATTGCCAATGGGATTTATGCCTGCCTATCTCCACTCGCTACTTAAAAATTTTACTCCTTAAAATTTCCCCATACACAATTGCTTAGTTGCCTTGTTTTCATTTTATTTTACTTCATATCTGATTTAAACCATACCTAATTTTTTCTTCTGTTTTTACTTATATAATAAGCATTAAATCTTAGGCTTTCCCATTAATTTTTCTCAAATGTATGACTTTTTTGAATCTTTCACTGGATTACCATAAGCCACAAATAAAAATTTGGAATTATTTGATCAGGTCACCTAGTCAAGATTTTCAAAATTTTATGTCTAAGTGTTTGGTGTGAATATTTCAGTTTCCTAGTCAAGATTTTCAAAATTTTATGTCTAAGTGTTTGGTGTGAGTATTTCAATTTCCTTGACAGTTATTTTGCTACTTCACTTATCTAAATGGTTTTGGCCAACATTTTTTGAAAGTCTGTTGTATGTTTTTATTAAATAGATTTAATTAGAAATAAGAATTTGGAAACTTGAACAAGAATATCTTTCATACTTTTATTAATACTGGAAAGTACATTGGCTTCATTTTCTTCACTTCATATTATTTGTTTATTTGGCATTCTGTATGTCACCTGTGTAAGAAATTAATTAATATACGGTAATATACATACAACCACAAGTTATATGTGACTGTATAATATAAATTCATTTTTATCACCTAGAATATCTAGATTTTTATTTTTCATTATCCTCAGAATCACAATCCAGATTTCATAAATTTACACTTCAAGATGTTTATTTGATTGAAGTATAACATGTGTTTAGGCTTAGAAACTAGAGAAGAGTTGCCTTCTATAAGTGTGCATTCTGTCCAGAGATAGAGAACCTACTTTATTAATCCATCCCATTATGATATTTATATGATTCAGTAAAAATGAACTAACACTTAACACTGCTGCATGCTCTGATCTATAAATATAAAGAAAAAAAAATTTTGATAGAAATTTTCATCTCCACATTAGAGTCTACCATTGAAAACCATAGATGATGTTTAGACATAATGTAGAAGTCAACTGTCACCTTTTCTAATTCCTTCCTTTATCAAGGGAAAATTGTCACATGGTTCCATCTCTCTCTCTCTCTCTCTTATATTTAAAGAATATAAAAGTGAAATACTTTAGCTTCTATTTTTTGTGCTTTGTGTCTTTAACATCTACTTGATAGGAATTACTTTCTCACTTTTGCCATTTCATGTTAAATATTTTATATCACCTCCTACTCAGTTAGTATGCAAGTTTAAAAAGATTATGATTGAAATTTTCATTCCAAAGGTCAAAATGTTCAAAGTTTTATTGTTCCTAAAATAATCAAAGTGGCTATCTTGCATTTATGTTAGCATTAAAGTTAACTGTCTCTAGCAGAGTTTGAAAAATTGTAGTGGTTATTATGTTCTGATGGAATACGTAAGGCACTCATGGGGGGATAGGTATTGTCTATGAATCATTAGCTACTTAAAAAAAATTGATTGTTAAAGGTAGTCCTTTGTTCTATTGGATGAAGGCAATAATCATTATTCTCTAAGCAAAGGGAAAATTAAGTACTAATTAACAAGTTATGAAGCGCACAATAGTAGTCAGAGAATAAGCAGCATTTTCGCACTGGTAGCAAATGGTATCTGGGAACACTAGAGTCAACAAATTGGTTGCTGATAACTAATTGTATTTTTCAAATTCCCCAAAGTAATGTTAAATGTCATGAGGTTACTCAACACCATAGCAAAGTTTCTGTACTGGAATCTTAACTTGTAATAAAATTTGAATATTGTGCTTTTAAAATTATTATTTTAGAATTTATCTTATACATGATTATTTACTTACATGTGGTATGTTTATTGTTAATTTGACGTTTTCTTTTAAGAACTTGAAGTCTCTATTCAGTTATAGTTTTATTTTCTTGTTTTTTATGTAAGATAAGTCTTTGGGAAAAAAAGATATATGTGGCCTTCTTTTTTTTTCTTTGCGGTACGCGGGCCTCTCACTGCTGTGGCCTCTCCCACTGCGGAGCACAGGCTCCGGACGCGAAGGCTCAGCGGCCATGGCTCACGGGCCCAGCCGCTCCGCGGCATGTGGGATCCTCCTGGACCAGGGCACGAACCTGTGTCCCCTGCATTGGCAGGCAGACTCTCAACAACTGCGCCACCAGGGAAGCCAATGTGGGCTTCTTGATATTAATTTTAAAATAGTTTGATATTAGCTTTCATAGTCATCAAGCAAGAATTGCTAAGTTATCTATGTTAGCAGTTTGAAGCATCTCATCTTTATTGATGATGTGGTAGAGTTGACATATTTTATGTTCTTAGCTATTATGCCATAACTTAGGTTTGATCTTGAAAATTGGCTTTTAAGGTATTTTAATTCAGTATCTCCATGAGATAAAGGATTGAATACTCAGATTAACTTTTTGATATCACATAGACATAATTCTGAATGTTAACTTTGAGTTTTAATAAATATAAGAGAATTCTAAAAAGGCAGCCTCTGTTAATATAATTTTTGATTTCTCAGGGAAAGAACAGATTCGTACTTCTGTTTTTTCAATAGTTAGAATTTATACACACTGAGATAAAATCTGGTCTCCATATTGAATCACTCACAAAAATAAGATTGCTCATCTAATATCACTTTGGAATCACTCATGCCACTTTGTGATAAAAACAAAGGGGCACAGCTGCTTCCCCAATTTATCACAAGCCTTTTGGAGCCTTCTAGCCTCCAAGTGAATTCCAAACATATAAGTCTCACTTTGGCAAACTGAGACTCTTGTCTCTCCAAACAGCTGTAAATGGCTGCTTTCCTATCCTCTTGCTTGGTATGGGTGAGAGCAAACTCAGATGATGATTAAAGAGAGGGACTTTACAACTCTACCCATTTGAGATGAGGACCACAGGAAAACCCTTAGCCATGTGAGAAATTCCCATTTGTTGCTCAAATTTACCTATTTTCTGTTACTTGTAACCAAAAACTTTGGAGAAATACTATCTTATCAATAAATGCCTTATTTAAGTTATATTAAGGGCTCTGATAATACTCTTTTTACATATTTGTTAAAAGCAGAATGCTTCATAAGCTGATCTAATTGAGGCTCTTTCTCCCTCAGGTCCCTTTGAATTTTAGGTACATGTTTGATGATCATAATCCTTGCAGGCTAGAATCACAGGCATCTTCCACAGAATGTCCTTGCAGTGCCCTACCGCTTTGGACTAATGGTGAGGAAGTCTGGCTCTGAGATATCTAACTACCTGGAAGATGCCAAAGATTGCAAAAGGCAGAGTGGACTATTCCTCACTAGGAAGATACCCATATTTGCTTCTCAAGTGGCAGGGCTTTCCTACAGAACCCTTAGGAGAAATCAGAGAGGTTCTTGAATTGGTCTTCTCTAAAGACAACCAAGAAGGGGAAGAATGCTTACGGCATGAGCAAGAGCTTAGAAGAGGGAATGAGCTTGTCACCTAATGGAGAAGCAGTGTGGGTGCTGTGGAAGAGGTGGAGCAGAGGTGAGAGACTCCCATTAACAAGCTTAGAACAAGGTGAGAACATGCATCCTCATTCACGGGGCAGTGGGGTCTCACGAGGGGCCTTCCCAGTGAAAGAAGAAAGCTAACTTCCTGCCTTCATGAGAGGGGAGGTGGGACCAGAGGAGAGGTGACTTCACAGCCAAAAGGAAGACCAGAGCATTTCTGGCCTAGATTTACATTGTGGGAATGGGAAGAAAGAGAAAAACCGAGATTTTGAAAATATGTTAAAGTACTTTTACTTTTTGTTCAGTCTTTAGTGTGCCTTTAAACATGTTAAAGCTCTGCTAAATTATATATTTCATAGACATTTGAATCTGAAATTTGTTTCTGGGTCATATATATAGATTTTGTGATATCAAATATTTAAGATAGGAAATAAGATGAAAATATTTTTATTAGGTAATCTTTCAGAGTAATAAATTTTCATTATTAAAAAAAATTAAAACCTCAGATATATGTTAAGGAGAAAGTTAAGAACTCATTTCCTTCCCTCAAATCCTGATTCCATAGGGTCACCTCTCTTATACTTTGTTGAATATTGTAGAATTTTTTGTATGCACGTATAAGAATTAACATACAAATTTGTATTTTTTCCAATGTGCTTTTTTCCAATTAATATTTCATGATCTCCTCCCATGTCAATGCAATCTGTTCTGACATTCTTTTCAGTAGCACCATGATATTCCATTATATAGATGCAGCATAATTTATTTGCATGTGGCTAAATTTAAATTAATCTTATTAGATTGTTGACTCACTGGATTTAGAAATGTCTTAATTTTTTCCTCCCAAAAGCAGTAAATGCCCACTATTTCATAAATACACATGTAAATGTGTGTGTGTGTATGTACATATTTGAAGTATATAAAGTAAAAAGTGTTAGGTCTCTTTCACCCTCTCTACCCTTAATTCTACCATCCTAAAGTGATCCCTGTTAATAGCTCGGTGTGTACCCTTCTACACTTACACACCTGCCTGTGCTGTGTATGTACATTCTACAAATTCCTCTGCAAATTTTTTTTTTTTACTATGCCATGGACTTCTTTTGTATCAATATGTTTTGTTTCGTTTTGTTTTGTTTTGCGGTACGCGGGCCTCTCACTGTTGTGGCCTCTCCCGTTGCGGAGCACAGGCTCCGGACGTGCAGGCTCATCGGCCATGGCTCACGGGCCCAGCCGCTCCGCGGCATGCGGGATCTTCCCGGACCGGGGCACGAATCCGTGTCCCCTGCATCGGCAGGCGGACTCTCAACCACTGCGCCACCAGGGAAGCCCTCTTTTGTATCAATATGTATGAAATGCATTATTTTTTTATAAGCTGCAAGCTATTGTGTAATTATTTAATTATTTAATTAACTAGCTCCTGTTGACGGGTGTTAGGATTTCTCCCAGTTTCTTTTCTTTGTATGCCTCTGTGTATATCTTTGAAATCTTTGTTCCTAGAAGAGTTATTCCTGGGCCAAAGAATAAGCTAATGTAAATTTTGATGCGTAAATTCAAATTGCCCTCCAAAACCAATATAGTAAGTTGGTTTTAACTACGCAAATTCAGAAGCATGGATACCTAGATTGATGCATGTTTTCATTTAGACATCAATTTGTTAATTATGATTTTGTGTGTGTGTTAAAATTCCTGTGCTTGGCTGCCTCCTTCTGGATTATCAAGGCTATTGCTGTCTTGTCAGCTATCCTCTCACTGCTGCAAAAAAACAAAAAAGGCCTGGGGGTGAGGGCAGGGCACTTAATGCTCGATGCCTTATAGCTGTTAGGAGCTTTGGAGCCAGACTTGCTTTACACTCCAGTTTTGCCACTTGGCATCTTTGTGGCCTTGGATAGGTTGCTTATCTTTTGTGAGTGTCAGTCATTTAATCTCTAAGATGGAGATGATAATAATAAGACCTACCTCATAGTGTCTAAGTATTAATATAGATATTATACATAGTGTCTGGCACAGACTAAGTGCTTTGTTATTATCATTATTTAAAACATATGTAGCAATAATCTGACAGAGTGACTTGCCATCGTATGTTAATATGGTGTTCCTAAACACCAATATATGACAAAAGGCTGCATGTTTGTTATTTTTTAATCAATTTCTCATTGAATACTTCATTTTATCTTTAAAATGCTTCATATAATGACATCTGGAAGGGCTATACTAACTTTTTTCAGTTTAGAAATCAACAATAGTAATGAAATAAGACTAAATTAAAATAATAGATATATCTGGATATCTCCTTTGTTTATTATCTTGACTCTGACTGTCACTATGTGTGAATGACTACCTGATCTAGATCCAGCACTGATTCCCCCCCAGAGCTGTGTACTGGTAGAGCTTAATGTCTGTTCATCAGGTCCCTCGGATATTCCACAGGCACTCCACACACAGCATGGACACACCGGGACTCCTCGTCATTCCCCTGATCTCAGTCCTCTTCCCCAGTCCAAGTTAATGCCACTAAGGATCACTCAAGCAGAAACTATGGCTCATTCTCCCCTTCTACCCCCTCCCCCGCCATCCAAAGAATTACCAAGATTCTACATTTTGCCTCACTACCTAAATATTTTCAAGTCTATCTCTCCCTCTCCATTTCTGTCATCAAGGAACAATTTAGACCTTTATCATCTCTCATTTGGACTGTTAAAATAGTTTTGTTTCGCTTTTTAATTGAATTTCCTACCCTTATTCTTATTTGCCTCTAAAACATCTGCCAAGCACATCACTGTCAGGAATAAACCCCCAGCTACTTAGTATTAGAAAGCAAGCCTTCCTTGACCCAGCACCTGCCTCCTTCAACCTCATCTCATGACTCTCTTTACCTCATATTTTTCACTCTCTAGTTAACACTGAACTGACAGAAACCCCTGCTCATGCTCTGTTGCCTCCCATCTCCTACCCTCTTCCTCCCCTTCTTTGCCTAATTCCCACTGATCCTTTATGACGGCTCATGTGTGATTTCTTCCAGGAAGTTTTCTCTGGGCTAGAGCCCCTAATCCATGCTCCCACAGCATCTCCATATGCCTTCCTCAAAGCTCTTAGCATATTCTATTAAAATATCTAATTAGGGGTCTGTCTCCCATATGGATACTAAGCACCTCAAGGGCAAGTATTATTTATTTTCCCCAGCACCCAATCCACTGCCTAACACGCGATAGTAGTTCAATGAATATTTTTTTAACCAAATCATTTTCTTGAAATAAATCAGTATCTAGAGGTATGTTGTAGTAGTCAACTAATCAACTTATTAATTGAGCCCCTACTATTTAAGAAATATTGTGCTAGGATTAATGGGAATTCCAAAAGGCATAAAACCCTTACTTCCCATCTATATTAAGAAATCAAATATGAATATATGAAAAGCTGCTTGGGAGTTATGCAGACAAGCAGTTGCAGAGTTCTGAGAAAGTGATTCCAGCTGGTGGGGTTCGCTTTTGACTTCTGTCCAGGATGAACAAGATGAAATGGAAGTATGTTGGTTACAGAGTAGGCAGGATCTGGAGAGGCAGGAAGACAGTGTTCACTTCCTGGTGCTTTCCTCTAATGCAAAGTAGGGAATGTATACAGAATGGAGGGTTTATCTGGAAGGCACAACAGAAAGAAACCTGGGCCTTGTTTCTCAGTCCTCCTGGCTTCTCCCATCTCATCACTCAACCCAGAGATTTCTGACAAGATGCCTTATTCTGTAGCTCAGTCCTGCCCTCTGCTACCCACCCACACCCCCAGCTCAACTCTGAAACTATCAATAATATTTCTTTTGAGAAAAACGACTTTCCTCCCAAGTAATTTTTTTCCAGAAGTTTGAAATCAATTTAAAGCCTAGATTATATTTGGTGTCTTCAAGTGCCTTTGAAACCCACTCGGTACTCAGTAGAGCGTAGGTTCTTCTGTCTCGGTGCAGAAAGAATTCAGCGAGAGGCAGAGCGACAGGTAAGGGAAGAGTTTAATAGTATAGGACCCTTGTGAGAGATACAAGTGGGTGGGCAAGGGAGTGCCGCACTAAGAACCTAGCGGACTACAGTTTTCTAATCAAGGAAAAGTGGGGAGAGGAGAAGACCAGCTTCTTCCTCATTCTCGAGTAGACATCATGCTTCCATCATCAGCTCCTCCTCTACATCGGGTGTGTGGGGGGGTTTCTTGTCCCTACCTGGTCAAACTGGGACTGTCATGGCACAATGGAAATGAGCAAAAAGGCAGTAACGTATAGTAAAGTATGGTAAATCATCTTAGGTTTCAGTGTAATGGCACCTTTCCCTATGTTTTTGTTATCAGTGTGCTCAGAGAAGCGTGTCCTAGGAATTATTAACTTACCTTACTGGTCAGGATGTGGGTCTCAGTCCACCATTGTTTTATTGTTCAGGGACATGTCTCATGCTTCTGTTGCATGGTTCTGTGGCTAAGCAAACCTACTTTCTTGAGTGATCATTGACTTACAGGGCTCTCGCATACTTTTTCCTTTACTTATGATCCCTTACTGGGATTAACTATTTAATCACCTACTTTGTCCCTTTACTCTGTCCCTATTACCTTCAAATCTAGGAGGTGAAAAAGACTAAGCTACAAAGCAATATGAGAGGAAAAAAATCTTATCATGTCAAATTAATCACCAAGTAATTTGTGTAAAACTTTAAGTATATAAGAAATTCAGAGAAGGGAGATTTTTAGCATAAGAAAGAGCAAGCTAGAAACACTATTTGGACTTGAGTTTGGCCTTGAAGGGTATGTAGACCTTGTGTAGGCAGAGGTTAAGGGAAGGAGCTTCCCTTGCAGTTCAGACAGCAACGTGTTGGAGACTTACTGTGACTTGTTGGAGGCCATGAAGAGACCTGTGACTGGCACGTAGGAACTAGTCTATAGATTACTGGTGAAAGCATTAGCCAGGACTCTGAGCTTGTGGGTGTTCTTCCATTGTTCTCCCATTACTCCTCTCTGCTTCATATGCAAAAAGCGCAGCGGGGGCGGGCGGGGCACTGATTAAAGAAGAATGTGGTAGTTCACATAATAGAAGAAAGCGCTAAACAACTAAATCTCTGGAAGGACAGAAACTGGAGGATTTCTGGAGACCTGAGCAAATGGAATTTAGCTTTCAAGCTGTATTTCATCACTTGTTGTCTTGGTTTCTCCCCATGTGATGACTTCATTCTCAGAACAGTTTCTCCACTCCATAAAGTAGATGATCCGTGGCAGATAGCTTCTTGCTTACATCCTGACAACTCCCTGGTACCTCTGTTCAAAATGTCTCAGAGAAGGCCTCTGAACAGGCAAGGGATCAACTCGTTACTAGAAGGGGGAAAAGGGTGCTGGGCAGACAAAAGCTAAGGTGTCAGATAAATGGATGACTGAATGCATGACGTGATACCTAGCATAAGGGTAGATTACATACAGAGTCTTGAAAACTTGTCTTTGATGTTTAAGTTATACATGGTTGTTGGTAAACGTTTTTGAGCAGAAAAGTAACTTGAGAGAAGTGTTTAAGAAATAGAACTTGTCCAGTGATGTGTAAGATTACCT
Source organism: Phocoena phocoena (assembly GCF_963924675.1). Taxonomy (NCBI): domain Eukaryota; kingdom Metazoa; phylum Chordata; class Mammalia; order Artiodactyla; family Phocoenidae; genus Phocoena; species Phocoena phocoena. Next base: position 76,526,174 of record NC_089221.1, on the reverse strand, counting down.
GAATGGGAGAATATAAGGAAACTGCCTAGAGGACCATTTTCTCTCAGATCTAAGTGTGAATTTTGATGGGAGTTTATCCTGAAGCAAAGCCTTAAACATTGAAAACAGGATGGCTAGGTGGGAATACAAAAAAAAAGAGAGAGAGAGAGAGAGAGACGATAGAGTAATGGTTCTCAGAGTGTGATTTCTAAGTCAGCAGCCGCAACATCACCTGGAGCATGTTAAAAATATAAATTCTCGGGCTTCCCTGGTGGCGCAGTGGTTGAGAGTCCGCCTGCCGATGCAGGGGACGCGGGTTCGTGCCCCGGTCCGGGAAGATCCCACATGCCGCGGAGCGGCTGGGCCCGTGAGCCATGGCTGCTGAGCCTACCTGTCCGGAGCCTGTGCTCCGCAACGGGAGAGGCCACAACAGTGAGAGGCCCGCGTACCGAAAAAAAAAAAAAAAAAAAGTGTGTGACTATATATATATATATATATATATATATTTATTTATTTATTTATATATAAATTCTCTGGCCCCACCCCAGACTCACTGAATCAGGAGCTTTGGCAGCAGCCTGGCAATCTGTGTGTTAACAGCTCTCCAGGTAATTCTGATGCCTGCTATAGTTTGATCCTAATGTAGCAAGCACATTTAAAAAGCTACTTATGAGCTTTGTGACCTTGAGCAATTTATTTAACCTCTTCATACTTTCAAGGCAAGTGCTAATGTTAGTGCTTTCCTCACAGAGTTTAGAGGATTAGCATAAATGTATGGAAGAATGCTTACAACAGTATCTGGCACAAAGTAAGCATTATATAATTATTTTCTATTATCATTGATAGCACTTGGTGTTTGAAAGAAAGATACACATAAAAGATGATTCTCAGTGCTGGGTAAAGTTTACATTGTCTCTTGTTGATGGACCAAAATTGTCCATATTATTCTTACATGGATCTTACTGAGTCACGCTGTTCCTAGAAATCACCTCCTGACTCCCATAGTACTTTGTTTTTCAACTGAAATTTAGTGTCATTGCTATTTTTCTTAAAGAGTACTTTCACATTTGTCCCACAATGATAAGCAACTTACTTTCTCTGAGCCTCTTTCCTCATTATGGTTTTGGTGAAGATGAGAAATGACGTATGTATGGTTTTTACCATATATTATGTGTTCAGTAAATGGTAGCTGTTGATTACCCTTATCTCCATTTCATCTTGCTGCTCCTTTTTAAACATTGTTTCTCCCTTTCTTTGTCACCTTGTCTGTGACTGTTTCTCTTTCACGTTCTTCCTTCTCTTCTATGGCAGAGGTTTTCTGTTCCATAAAGGGATAGTTAGTATTTTAGGCTTTACAGTCCATAGAGTCTCTGTCTTTACTACTCAACTCTGCCGTTGTGGCACAGAGCAGCCAGAGACAGTATGCTAGTGAATCCGTGTGGCTGTTTTCCAGTGAAACTTTGTGCACATTGAAACTTGAATTTCATATAGTTTTCATATGTCATGAAATATTCTCCTTTAAAAAAATTTTCCCACCCATTTACAAAGAGAAAAGCCAGACTATACCATAGCTCAAAGAGCATACCAAGACAGGCTGTGGGCCAGATTTATCCTACAAACTATAAAGCCCCAATCCCTGTTAGAGGGGACTTTCCCCTTCCACTAATCTCTCACTGCCTTTCCCTCTTTCTCCCTTTCCATCTACTATTTTTTTTTAATTGAAGTATAGTTGATTTACAATGTTACGTTAGTTCCAGGTGTACAGCAAGGTGATTCAGTAATATATACATAGCTACATGTGTATATATAGCTGAACATATATGTGTGTGTATATATTCTTTTTCAGATTCTTTTCCATTATAGGTTATTACAAGATATTGAATATAGTTCCCTGTGCTATACAGTAGGTCCTTGTTGTTTATCTATTAGTAGTGTGTGTCTTTTAATCCCAAACTCCTAACTTATCCCCCCTTCCCCTTCAGTAACCAAAAGTTTGTTTTCTACATCTGTGAGTCTATTTCTGTTTTGTAAATAAGTTCATTTGTATCATTTTTTTTAGATTCCACATATAAGTGATATTATATGATATTTGTCTTTCTCTGTCTGACTTACTTCACTTAGTGTGATAAGCTCTAAGTGCATCCATGTTACTGCAAATGGCATTGTATCATCCTTTTTTATGGCTGAGTAATATTCCATTGTATATATGTACCCCATCTTCTTTATCCATTCATCTGTTGATGGACGTTTAGGTTAGTTCCATGTCTTGGCTATTGTAAATAGAGCTGCAATGAACATTGGGGTGCACGTTATCTTTTCATACTAGAGTTTTTGTCTTTTCCAAATATACACCCAGGAGTGGGATTGCTGGATCATATGGTAACTCAATTTTTTTTTTTTTTTTTTAAGGAACCTCCATACTATTCTCCGTAGTGGCTGCACCAATTTACACTCCCACCAACAGTGTAGGAGGCTTCCCTTTTCTTCACACCCTCTCCAGCATTTATTGTTTGTAGACTTTGATGTCTTTCTAGCTACTCTTATCTTCCTTTCTAATTTGTCACAACCGAGGTACCAGCAACACTGGGCCCAATGCAATGCAAGTTGAATTCTAAAGTATTTGTGTTTATTGAACAGTTTAATATTTTTTATTATAATATAAAAATCAAAGACAACTAATATTTATATACGCAAAGAAAAACCAAGTTCAGTTTAATTTTTCATGTATTTTTTAATTTACTTTTTCCAATCAAAAGCAATATTTTCATGAAATAAACTGTAACAGAACAACAGAGCCCATTCCTGGCCATTTATATCAAAATAGGTTGACAATCAACTCCTGATCATGTCCTCAATTAGTTTTTTATCTGTGGACTTTTCTCAGTTCTGTGTTTTTAATATGTATTGAAACTAATGCCTTTTTTCTTGCCTGAAGTTAAATAGTTGAAGAGGGATAAATTTGCTCTGAAGAGACAGGGGTGGCCACAGGAGCTGATAGTGACTGGTATGAAGTATGGCCCTGACTAGTCACCCCCATCCTACTTTCAGATGCTACTCTGTACCTCTCTCATAACTGTTACCACCAGTGGTGTATGTCACATGGTTGCCTAGTGCATTATACGTACAAGGCAAATCTTTGTTGAGCTAGCAAGTGAATCCCACTTAAATATTTTTTTTGTAGCTCATGGGCCTTTTGAGGGAAGACAATATAAAAGATGATATTTTCCCAGGGGGCTCCAGGGTCTTATTTGAAGTTTGAAGGAGATATGACTTTGCCTTTGTGGCTGAATTAACTATTACTTAGGTGAGGAAGACAGCTAAAAAGGTAAAATAACTATAAAATATGCTCGGTGAGGTGCTATCACACCTGGTAAATGGCTTCCCTGAGTCTAGGGCCTGTGCTACTCTCAGTTAGAATAATGAGCTCATGAGCACAGCTTTCTGGGTGGGTACAAGATATTGCTATTATCACCATATCTATCTCCTTTCATATTAACTTTAACATACCTTCATAGGCATTATAATTTGCCTACCTGATAAAAAAAAGTGTAAAGAGAATCTTACTCTTTATTTTTTAGTATAAGAGAGGAAAAATGTTCAACCTCTTTTGAAAGGTTATGATTCAATTAGAAAATATATTAGGAAGCATACTCAGCGGGTTAGTCTTAACTTAAATCCATCTTTTTGATGATGGCATATTTTTACGCCAGTGTTAAATTTTTTAAATTAATTTTTAACATGTTATATTAAAAGCTGATAATGTAACATCTCTATCATGGCATATTCTTTTAAAAAATGAAATATCAACTCTCAGATACAACCATAGACTACAGTAAAAATGAATTGTTAACTTAGTTTAAGATTTTTCTACAGGTTAATTTTTGGTCATGATAATAGAATGTAACACCTATGATAAGAGCTATAATTAACTGAACTCTAGCAAAATTTGAGACTGAGAAAGGGATATTAGGAAGATATTTCATTAATAATGTGCCATTAGCATACAGTACTTAGAATTTAAACCCCATTTCATTACACTAGAGATGTCTTTTTATTAAGATGTTCTTTAAAACGGTCAGCATATCTACGTGTTTATAACTGGGAGTTACACCAGCATAAAACAAAAGTCAGCTGAGAAAATATTCAGAAATTTATCCTGGGTACATTTCTCAATTTTGGCTGAATTCAAATGTAAGCCATTCTTTGATTAGCATCTTCAAATAACAGTGACCGCATCAGGAGTCAGATATTCTCTCTCATGTTCTCAGTCAGAAAAACAAAATAAGAAAGAGAAAATAGCAGAGGGACAGGAGTATTATACCCTTGGCAAATGAATGAGAAGTCTGATCCCTTGTTAATGTAATACTGACAGCTTCTGCCAGAGAAGATGGAATGGAGTGTGGGAGAATTTTGTTATCATTTAGCAGTACATTTAGGTAACATCCAGTGGAGCCAGTGTTGGCCTGGGAATCATAAAAGGGTAATAATAGAAGCAGTTTCTTTTTAGTTTTTCTCACTGACCCAGAAGAATAGCTTCAAGATGACTTTATCTCCACCCTTTTCAGCCAGTGGTATGTGAAGCAAGGAGAGATTTGCTATGTGAGCCCTTCCAAAGGGAACAGCAAGTCTCCATGTCACGTGGGGGCTTTGCGTGGGTTGTGAGGATTTATTCCAAACACAGTGACTCCCTCTGTCCCTAGGTCTACCTGTCTTTAGACCACGATTACCAGTCCTGTCAATGGATGCAAAATTAAGCATAACAACTATCTTTGCCTGGAACACTCAGAGAAAGAAGGTATAGCAAATGCAGATATGGTGTATACTAGCAATTCAATCTATTCTAATAGAATGATTTGGTCATTGTGTCCCACTATCAAAGCAGTAGCCACTTGGTACTAATCTGTGTGTTCATCTAAATTCATGAGCAGGTAGAGGATTAGTTAGTTATTCCTCAGTTTATTCCCTCACCTTACCACAGGGCCTATGTCTTAGTAGGCAGAGAGTCTCTGTAAATGTTTTGAGAACTTTTATCATATGGAAAGAGTGATAAGGAGATTATGAAGTAGAAGCTGGACCAAACCCATTCTTCTTGCAAAGGGAAGTAGACATTTCTAGAAGCTACAGTTCTCCTCAGTGGGAGGAAGAACCCTGAGGCCTGCTCATCTGACTTCTCATCAGGTTAGGCACACCAAGGCAGAGGGCCTTAAGCAGGTTATCAATGAGGCCCTAAGACCTCACTGGATCGGGGAACCTCCTGGAATCATATGCCATTCTTTCTATGAGCATAGGTGCGTAGCTTATATTAGCCCCTAAGAAAGATGATGACCACACACACATGAAAATAAAACCAGTGTTTTGAAGGGTTGACATAGCAAAGAAGCAGTGGAAGGTCTTGGAGTAGAGCTACCATTCAATATTATGCATGTTCAAGCTTAGAGATGGACCTATTAAATAATAGTGATATTTAAAGTATTTTACAGTGAAATAGGTCTTTGATATAATGTTTATGGTTCTTACTTCCCAAAGTATTTCCTGTTAAAAATTGACATACAACAGTTAATGTTAAACTCATTTAATATTAGTATTGTACTAAAGAAGCTTGCTTATGGTAGGGAAAAAAGCCAAACAAAATGAGTTAAAAACAGTTGGTGTTGTCTCTGACACTCACCAGTATGTATCATCCACTATGATGGATAATGGGAATGCAGTAAAGAGGGAAAAAATCTCTGCCTTTCAGATTAAAGTTGCAGGAGACAACTCCCAAACTAATTATTATAAATGACACAGTAAGTGCTAAAATAAAGATATGTGCAGGGTAAAATAGGGAGGAACATGGAGAATAGGAAACCAAGCTGGCCTAGGATATGAGGGCAGGCTTCTCAGAGGAGGTGGTAATATCACACATTTATACAGCCCTTATTACCTCTCAGGAACTGTTCTAACATGTTAACTCAGTTAAAACTTCCACACTATTGAGGCATAGAGAGACTAAATAACTCCCTAAAGTCACACAACTAGTAGGAAGCAGTGGCAGAATTTGAACCCAGACCCTCTGGTTCATAATTCCATGTGTTAGTCCATTGTGCTACCTCTTGTGCTTCACGTAGTGGTGCTAGAAATAGCAGCATGCCCCATAATAAAACATGGGGGAAGAAACAAAAGTAGGGAAAGAGCGAAAGAGAAGGGGTGTCCAACTTCCAGCTTCTAAGAGTTAAACATTTCCTGAATTCACGTTCAGGTTCATTTACCTTTTTGAGGCTCAGCTTTCCCTATAGTTCCTTCTGCATCCTCTCACCATATAGAAGAAGGGTCCTGACACTTAACTGTGGGGTATCTAAATGTCTATGTATTCATTGTGTCTGGTTACACTTTCACTCAACTTCAAAGTTATTCACTTCCTCCTTTTAATCATTAATTGACTTGCTCATTCATTTACTCAATGTATCTTAAAGTTTTACCCTGTTTGTTTTGGGTAGTACATATGGAAGCTTCCTTGAAAGAGATAAGAAATAATAAATTCAGTTTGGAAAACTAAGGTGGAAATATTCTTTGTCTTTACCTCAAATGCTTTCCTAGTCATATAAATTTGAAAAATAACGAAAAGTTACAAAAATAATGCCATAGAAAGGGGGATAAACAGCTTCAATTTCTTCTTAGTGTATGTGACAAAAAAGCAATGCCTGCAGGTCCTTCATGATTTCCATCCACTGACGAGGCTCCTGTAACAAAGAAGGGACTTAGTGTTTTCCCCTGCTGTGTGGCTCCTTGGAAGCAGGCGCTCAAGAAGGCACAGGGCTCCTTCAGGCCACTGGAACACAACAGTGTGCTCCAAAGCCCCACCTGCTCTCAGAAAGTGACTTGGGTACTAGGAAAAGTACAGCTTGTTATTTGTTCCTAAGCAATCTCTGCTGACTTCTTATTATAAGACTGTTAAGAAGTTCTCTTTACTGGAACAAATATCTTCCATTTGGATTATGTCATGAATTTCATCTGGAATAATGAGACTTTCAATAGCTTTTGTGTGTCACCTCTTTTTTACATCACTTGTCTGGTGGCATCAAGAATACTTCCTCACTGAAAATGGATCCATTTACAGTCAATAATAGGGTGGCTAGTGTTCGTTTTACTTGGGAAAACTAAAATGTGCACCTTTTATCCTATTATACTGATCCACCAGCTTCAGATTATCTGATTTTCTAGCTTCTCATTTTCTCATGTATCTTAATGCTATTATTAACAAGAATTCTGTTGCTAATGGTTTTGGAAAATAATATGTGTACTTTCAGCCACAACCCACATTTTTATGTTCTGTCTGATTTAGCTGGACTTTGATATTTATTCCAAAAGCTGCTTTGTTGTAGATCAAATGTGAGAAGCTTTAATGTCCCTCTAGATTTATTTTCAGTGTCCCTATTTTTGCTACAAGATAATGGAGTTAATATTCCAACTATTAGTTACTGGGTGAAAAACACTTCTAAGTATATAATTTATAGTATTATATATTCTTTATGAGTGATATATCTATATATATGTGTGTGTGTATGTATAAATATATATGGAGAGAGAGACAGAGACAGGAGGCAGAGAGACAGAGAGAAGAGATTCTCTATTTTGTTAAGATAACAGTTCTATGAATATCTGTGCATTTTTTAATGGTGGAATTTTTTTCTAAAATATAATTTTATTTTTAAACACAAAAAAATTGTTTTTGTCAGTTATATCAATATGCTTTATCAAGTTTCCACATCATCATTGTTTTTATATCTTTTTGCACATATTTTCTTTTTTAGAAATAATTTTAAAATCTATTTTGTCAAACAAAATACTGAAAAGAGTGTGTATATAATACTGTAATTATTTGTCTATTTATTTATTTATTGACTTACATCTTTAAATAGTTATTGTTTTGAAGAATGCATCTTAGGATTAGGTATGAAATCTTTCTTTGTTTTATATTTCTTTCTTTGTTAGATATTTCTAGGAATTTCATACATTTATTTTTTTAACTAGTATTTTTGAGTGTCTACTTTGTGCTGGGTTCTTAAGATACTATAATGAATAAACTGGACGTAGTCTATGGACTCAAGGAAATCATTTTACATTTGTGATGAGTGTGCCTAAAGAACTCTAACTATTCTTTAGGTGTTTTTTCTAGGAGCAGTTCTACCTTTGCCCAGAGCAAATATATAGATAAATAATAATTTATCTTAGAAATTCCCTACAGGCATTCCATATTTCTTCCAGAAATGAAAAAAAATCATAAATAAATTTCTTGACCATGGAAAAAGTAAAGGGTTTTGTTTTGTTTTGTTTTTAATAGTTATTGATGTTTTATACAATAGCATCTCTTTGGTTGACTTGCTAAGACCAAAATCCATTTTCTGATGCCTAGAGAGTGATTTTCAACCACAGGGGTTTTTAACTAGAGTTCATGGATCCCTCAGGCAGTGGTCTCAAACTTTCCTGTGGAGAAAACTCACCTGGGGCACTTGCTTAAAAGGGATGTGGAGATGACCTAGGGATTTGCATTTTTAATAAAACACAAAGTCCTGGACCATGCTGCCCTATGACAACCATGGATGGACTTCAGGTGGTTCTGTTTAGCCCTGAAACTATGACTACTTGAATTTTTTTCAATAAGAGTGTCTACGAGGATTTAGAAGACTTTCATTAGTTTTTCAAAGGAGTCTGAAAAATACCATGATTCTATTAGGAACAACAGTTTATTAGTGGAAAAGGGCAGCAACAAGAACCCACAGTGAAAGGCCTAACAATAGGGGGAAACACTACAAAGCAGCTATAAATACTCAAGTGGGACTGTAATCCAGAGCAGTGTCCCCTAAGCAGTTTGAGAAATTCTAGAAGTTAATAGATATGTCAGTAAACCAGTGTTCATTGGTCAAAAAAGTTTGAGAAACATTGTTTTTAATTTTTTTAACTATATTATAGAAGTGAATAGACTTTATTTTACTAATTTGCACTGTGAATCACTTAAAAGAATCGTTAGTATGTAGTAATTCCCAGACCTATTTGATCACAGAACCCTTTTCGAATGATTGTCATTTTGAGAAATGCCCTTTAACAGAGGGACAGACATTAGTCCCTGAGTACAGCACAAAAATAAGTAACTTTAGGGCTTCCCTGGTGGCGCAGTGGTTGAGAGTCCGCCTGCCAATGCAGGGGACACGGGTTCGTGCCCCGGTCCGGGAAGATCCCCCACGCCGCGGAGCGGCTGGGCCCAGTGAGCCATGGCCGCTGAGCCTGCGCGTCCGGAGCCTGTGCTCCGCAACGGGAGAGGCCACAACAGTGAGAGGCCCGCGTACCGCAAAAAAAAAAAAAAAAAAAAAAGTAACTTTCCTCGTAACCTTGTCATGAAGGAAAATTTCAATTGTGTTCTAAATACTCCGAATAATAGAATAGAAGAGAATTTTATATTTTAGAAAAAAGTTTTATTACAAATATATAGAGAGGAGAAAACCTCAGCTATCTAGTTATTATTTTCATGAATTTATTCATTGTTAGTTGATGGTGAATTTAAATAATGTCTTGCTCTAAAATGGAAACTTAGATTTTTTCTTTATAATTTTCTTGGGATTTAGGAGAAGTTTGTATTTCCTAAGAATCATAGAGCTCATTCTACAATAAAACAACAATCCTTATTTCATGTATTTTATAACAATGATTGGTACCCAGCTAAACATATTTGCCTGTGTGTAAACAGATATGTCCAAAATTTCTTGAAGCGAGACAGTTCTACAGTGATTTTAAAAAAAAAAAAAAAGGTAAAGACCAGATTGGCTTAACACGGGAAGGCAAACTCCTGGATTGATTGTATCCAGATAAGAATTTAATCTTGAAAGAAGAAGGAAAAGGAGATTAATTTAGTGAAGGCAAACGTAAAGGGAACTCCTGCTGGGGAAAACCCTTTCCTAGTGTGATTAACAGTGAAAAGTCTAAGGAACAGAAAAATAGGTGTGCTTGGGCAGAAAGAAATCATGAGCTGAAGTGTGATGATTAAAACAAGTCCTGTGAGATGCTGTGTGGGAAAATAAGAGAAATAAGTTTGGGAAATTCTATTTCATCCTTTGTGTTTTATTTTACTTCAATTGGACTTTCACAAAATGAATTCATCACAAATTATTTTCCCCATAAATTAACCCTCAAGATGCACCTTGGGAGAACGCTGAGCTAGTAGTAATAGGAAATAAGAACTACTAATTAATGGACCTGTATCATAATCATTACTTTTCGGGGACAAAATGATTAGATTTGGGTCATACATATATTATTCTATCCTCTTTCATTATTAAGTTATAATGATTCATGGATTGAAATAGATTTGCCTTTCAATATTGTTACATTTCCGGATCCTTCTAAATCCAGGTCGTGAAGGTAAGACCTTTTCAAGTATAATCCTCCAACCCTACATTTGTTTTTTTTTTTGGTACGCGGGCCTCTCACTGTTGTGGCCTCTCCCGTTGCGGAGCACAGGCTCTGTACGCGCAGGCTCAGCGGCCATGGCTCACGGGCCTAGCCGCTCCGCAACATGTGGGACCTTCCCGGACCGGGGCACGAACCCATTTCGCCTGCATCGGCAGGTGGACTCTCAACCACTGCGCCACCAGGGAAGCCCCAACCCTACATATTTTTAAACAAGTAGCACTGTTATGTCATATATATATATCTATACATAATTCTCAGAGATTTGGGGGGGTGGCTTTTTTGCTTACTTTGTAAACATTCACAATATTTCCAATTTAGAATTGAGCTACACAAAACCTATGTTTAATTTCCAGCCAAACTATTAAAGAATTAGGAAGAATTCTTAAAAGTTTTGAAAATTTGCCTTATAAACAATCTGGTTCCAAAAAGAACATCTTTATAGTTTAGAAGGTTAGATCAGCCTCCATCTACAGGCCAAATGAGAATCAAGCAACAGCTAAGTGAATCATAATATATTTGTTCTCCTTTCTTTTCGTTTTTGGGTCATGATTTTAATGGCAAAACCTTAGTTATACATGATGATTGTACACGCTTGTGTTCTCTGGCATGCCTATGGGAGACTAGTAGATGTGAGTAGGGCTATTTAGAGATAGACTTTAATATATGTGGGGTTTCATCAATGTAGAGATGAAACAGTTTTTGTAAATACTTAAAGATTTTTTTAAGCATTTTTTTACTCTTTAAGAACGGGACTAAATTCCATAGTTTAAGTTGGCTGACTGGTCTCTCTCATACTATCTGCAAAGATACCGTGACATTTTTGGTCTTACATCATATGAAAGACTGTATCACATGGCTACAAATTTGATACCAATATTTTAAAGTTTCAGTTAAGCAAGTGGATAACCCATAAAATTGTTACATTTCTGGAAACTTCCTTCTAAATCCGTGTGACAAAGGTAATCTTTTCCTCACGTGGAATCTCCAGACCTTATATCATTTCTAAGTAGCACTCAGTATTTTCTCTTCAAAGGCACTTTAAATGCTTACTTTCTAAGAGCTTACAAATTTTCCATTTTGTAATTTAGCCTCAAGACACTTCCTATATACATGTTTTAAGAAGTGGCAATCAAAAAGGAAGGATTTTTTTTTTTTAATCCTTGAAAATTTGGTCAAAAGTACCATTTAGTGAGGTCAGTCTTTTTCTCCATACTCTTAAGGAGTATAAGTTTTTTTTTTTAATCATATTAAAATGCTAGTGTGACAACAATTAATGTCATTATGAGGGAAAAAAATCAGTCTTTTGAGTTGTATTGTTCTTAGGAAAGCAATAGATATCATAATTATTTAGACAAGTTATTTTTAATTATGATTTCATGAATAATATAATCTAGATTCAATAAGTTAACTTGCTTCTTTTTATTGATCTAGGAACAACACTTTTAAGGTCTTGAAGACTTATATCCTTTATCTAGTCTTTTTTCTTTTAAATTTTTATTTTAATTTCACACTTTAAAAAATATCAGATTCCCCAAAAGTTAATGTTTTACCACATTTCCAAATTTGCATCCTCTTTCCCACTTAAAACGATTTCTCTTTCTGAACTGAGAATAAATCACAAGTATTTACCCTTATGTACTTCAGTGTGCATTTCTTAAGAACAAGGGCATTCTTTTTCATAACCACAGTATAGTTGTCTAAATCAGAAAATTAATAGTCATGCAGTAATAGCATTAGTTTGTAGATCTTACTTAGATTTCATCAAATTACCCTAATAATGTCCTTTATAATAAGATAAAGTAAAATGCTGATCATGTATTGATTTCAGTTGTCATGTCTTTTTAGATTCCTTTTGACTAGAACATTTCCTAGTCTTTGTGTTTCCTGACATGACACTTTTGAAGAGTACAGACCAGCTATTTTGTAGAAAGTCCCTCAGTTTAGGTTTGTCTGATATTTCCTTGTGACTAGATTCAAATTATGCCAGACCTTAAAAAAACAGAATTGTATAAGATATGATTTTATAATGACAAATCACATTCCTGTTAATAACTCTGAGATTTAATATAATTATTTAATTGTCATGTTTGCATCAAACAGAATACTTATCTCCAGATTCCCGGGTGTGGGGGGGAAAACTCTCCCAGGAGATTTTATATGTATTTACTAAAGAACAAACTTGGTTTAATTATTAAGGATCTTGTTAGTTTTGATGATTTAAGGAATCATTGATTATTCTAATATTGAATGAGAAAACACATAACATGTTCAACAGTATTGATCTGCTCTTTTCACAGTTACTCCTGAATGCCCACAGAAAGGAAGAAATGTTTTCCTCTCCTTAGATGAACTCGAGTTCTTATCACAGCTCATAAAATCCTTTTTGAAGTTGGAACAAAATGTTCAGGAATTATTTGAAGAAATATTTTTATGGCTCAAGACACCCAGGAATACTTCAGGTAGTATGCTCTTCTGCAAATCTATAATTCTGTTTTTGCTTCCAGCTATTAAATCTATACCATTACCTGAAAAAACAAAAATACAGGATAGAATTCTTTAAATAAACATTAACTATAAAGCATACCATGAAATTACATTTTTATCCTTTATACATTGTAAATTCCATAGTTTTAATTGGAAAGCATCATAAGTCAATTTTGGATAATGGTCTTTAGTTAAAATACGATCAAAAAAATTTTTTTTTAACTCAAAGAAACACAGCCTGGCCTTTGGAAATATCAAGGAGACCGGATGGTCTAGTAGCTTCTCTTTTGCCACTAGCAGCCTGATGACCTTGAGCAAAATATTTAGTTTCCTGAGATGACCAGTTTCTCATCTTTAAAATGATGATGTAAGACTAAGTTAATTTTCTCTTTATTTTCTTTCAGTATTAAGTGCTTTAGATTCTAATATATTATGTAGGGTTGTGAGAATTAAATGATTTAGTGAATGTAAAATATTTAAAAGAATGTCTAGCATATCATAAACAATAAATGTGAGTTGTTACAATTGTAATTATAATTATACAATATGTTGTTTTTAGTTAGTCTCAACAAAATCCTTTTAAAGAAAACTGTGCCATGTGTTCAAATAATGTTTCTAACAATTCAGAGGCATAATGGTTAAGACATGTTTTCTGTTTTCATATCTATATTTATAAAGATTTTCATCTATATCAGAGTGGACTATACAAAGTTCTCTTTTACATAATACCACATATTTTAAGGAGAGTAAATTTGAATAGTGGCTGCATTTGCAAAACAAAGTGAGGGAAGCAAGTGATTAAAACTCAATGCAAATTTCAAAACCTGATTTCTTAGTGAAAATTACATGTAGTTTAATATATTTACTTCTGTATTTCTTTATTTACCTAGCCTGGGCAAATAATGTTAGAAAAGTTATAGGATTGGAGTTTGTTTTATATTAAGCATAGGTTACTGGCCTTCTACGTTTCAGGTTAAGTTTAAGCAGCACTATTAAATTATAAAATAAATAATATAGATTGTTTTTTCCAAATTTGGATATAATCTAAAGAAAAATGAGTGTGGAATATAGATTTCTGAATATGACAAAAAAATCAAATGGGAAAATAATAAAAACATAGGACAGATAATGTGAAAATTAAAAGATGGAATGAAAAAGTCGATTTATTAGTAGGTAATGTGAGCCCTAGAGGGTCTTCTAGATGGAACTAACTGGATCAAAGAGAGATCTGAATAGAGAAATATGATGTCCTAATTTTTGACAAAAATTTATTAGTGCCACAAGCGGTTGACGCTTGGTGTTGGTACTCATCCATCATACCCGGCTAAGATTTGGCGTCTCTCATCCACATCTCTAGCAGATCTTTTCTGAGGTGTGGATCAAAAAACAGAGTGAACTCCAAAGCATCTAGACCCCTATCCATTTGGATTCATCTTGTATTGGTCCTAGGCCAGGCCCTTGAGAAATAGCTCATTCTGAGAACTTTATTCCTCTTAAGGGCAGCATAAATTCAAAACTAGAGTTGTGTTAGAGAGGTATTCTAAAGATACAAAAGTTAAATAGCCAAGAACTGAAGCAAAGAGTTGACACACTGATTTCAGGAAAAAAGGAGAAAAAGAAAAAGCTGGTTCAACTGCGCTGGATTGAGATCCAACAATGTTGAGACTTGCCAATGCTGTGTATTTGAGAGCAATAGTTATGATTATTGAATAAAATCAACAGAGAAAATATATAATTATGCCACAATATACAGTCTTACCCCAAATTTGTCATCATATAAGCAGCATGGCAGATAAAAGCAACTTCAGTATCACATTAATAATAGTGTACTATAGAAACACATTTGTGGATTATCAAACATAGTAAGTGGAAGGAAATTTGAAGGACAGCTGTAAGAAATGCCTAAGTATTAGAACATCCTCTTGTGATATATGTGTTCTTCTTTCATATATTTTTGTAACAAAGCCAAGATTTAATCTGCCATAATTTTATGTAAATGGATCCCTGAAAAGAATGATCTTGAGGGAAATTGTCAAGAAAAATCTTAAATGGTTTATTCAGTGTAGCCACGTTAGTCAATTCTTATCAAAAGCCTTGGTTTCTTAAATCAGGAAGGAAAAGATTTCTTGAATGATTAAAGAAACCAAATGAATCTTAAGTTATCCTGATAGTTAATGTTTTGCTTAGAAATCTTGTGTGGGAGAGGATGGGGAGAAAAAAGGTCAAGTCATTTGGTTATTGGTGTATTTGCTTTGATTGGAACATATTTTGCTAATAAATCCTGGAAGGAGTTGCCTAGTATGTCTATGTAACCAAAACAATGTGATGAAAAGTAAGGTTTTTTTTTCATTGTCCAGATGTTTTAAAAAATATTCAGGTGCTTAACATCACATAGAGAAAATATAAAGATGATTAACCAAATGTTTTACTTTTTACTTTGAAGTTTACTACTATAATGTAGATTTGGCCAACTTGGCAGTGCTTTTAGGAATTTGAATACAACGCAATAGATTTTGTAGAGACACAAGAAATATTTTCTGAGAAAGAAAAGATATTTAGTCATTATATTTATTTGCTTTTGTTTCGTCATGATTGGATGGTTTTCTAATTTGGTCATTTCAGAAAAATGATAGGACATTATTTCACTGTTATGGGATCTTACTGTATTTCTTTTAGGATTATCTTATGGAGTGGACTCGGGTTTGATTTATGGGGCACTTCTAATACTCCTTCAGAATAAAGCTGTTCTTCGGGCAGTTCCTCAAATTTTCCAAAGGTGGCATCTGAGATTTATCTAAACCAGGAGGTTTCTTGGCCCTCATTTTTCTTTAGCCCCAGCAATGACAAAAAGCAATGGCTGCTTCAATTGGATGTAAGAAGAACACTTAGGGTTTGTCTCAGAAGAATCAAAGATTTCAGATCTTCTGAAAGATTGTTTGTACTCTTAGGGGGTCTTAAGAGGGGTCAAATGGCTTCTAAGAGTTCCTTAGCTAGATGGTTAAGGGATTGTATTAGGGAGGCGTATGTAGTTAAGGTAAAGAGGCTCCTAGGGTTTGTAAAGCTCATTACACTAGGACTTTAGCTGTTTCTTGGGCAGAGAGGTCGAAGGCTTCCACATTGGAAATTTGCAAGGTGGCCACCTGGGCTTCTCTTCATACTTTTTCATAGTATTATCTCTTGGATGTAGTCTCTTCTACAGATTCAGCTTTTGGTGGGAGGTTGCTTGTGAGCCAGAAAAGAACAGTAAAGAAAAGAGAGACTTGTAGTTCTCACTTAGAGCTGCCAACAAGGCAAGTTGCTTTGTAGTGCACACAATGGGAGCCTATGAAGACCAATTTGGGTGTGAAAGTGGATGTCACAGGGAAGTACTGCCAACCTCTACTCTCTATGAAAGAAAACGGCAGTGTGGAAACTAACCAGAAGTGTAAAATGAACCACAGCGAACTCCATAGGCAGAGGCTGCTCAGCAGCTGGCATTCCTGTGACCCTCTGCCCTACCCTACTGAGGTCCTTAGTCTGGGCACGCTCTTAAAGAAACCAGTGTTGACTGCATGCAAATAACTATGTTTCAGAACGATGAGCCAAAAATGGGCTACCTTCTCTAGACAATGCTAATAAGTGTATAGAATGTCCAATGTATTTTTAAATAGGTGAAATAATTTGTTAAATGTTCAAAGAGCTCATAAAGTTTGACAATGCCAAATTTTGAAATTGACCATTTTGAATTCCAAACAAATATAAAAATGCCACAATTCGTTAAAATCATGAGATATCTTATTAGTCTAGATTCAGTGTTACTAATCCTGCCTTAAAATAATCCCTTTGGCTTCTCTGTATAGGATTAAATTTTTTAAAACGTTGTTAATTTAGAGGGGAAGATTATATTATACAGGTTATCATAATTGCTCAATAATTCTTTTTCTATCTTACTATAGAATTGCTCACCAGCAAAAGAAGTCTGGGGAAGCTTATCTTATTTTTTAGTTCATCTTGAAAATAGGTAGATGGTGTGTGTAAACATCAAAGCCCATTACTTTGAGTGAATAAGCAGAATGTATTTGGGAATGAAATGATAAATATAAGATAATTAACCTTTTTTATAAGTTTTAAACTATAGTTAACACAATGGCAAATAGTTAGTTCCAAGAATAGACCTGCAAAGCTTGTGCTTTGAATTAATGTTATTTTTCCAGGGTGAATACCTTTTACATCAACTATTTTTATGACCTATCTGTAGAAAAGTAAAGTGACATTAAGAATCCAAGTGTTTCCTCTTCATGTCATTGACAACTTGATCTTTATTATTTTTTTCTTCTTTAAAACTATTTTCCAATAATAGTCCAGGCATGTAGTAAAACTTTTAAACAGGATAAAAGAATATATGGTTAAAATTAAGTCTTTTTCCACTCCATTTGTCTAGTTTCCCTTTCCAAAGGCAACTACTTCCATATATATCCCCATGTTAAAATAACACAAAATCTTGTCATACTATACAGAGATTCTTCTTTTTATGAACAATTATCTAGAAACACCCCATATTCAGAAAAACAGCTGAATAGTTTTCTATTGGTGCATGTACCATCATTTAATCAGCTACTCATTAATAGACACATAGGGTTGTTTTTTCCTCTTCATTTGCTTCCACAAACAATGATACGGCAAATTTACTTGAAGTATGTCTTATATGTCCTCATGTATATCTGGACAGTAAGTTACTAAGGTGGAAATGCTAAGTAAAAAGGAATGGTCACAGAGAGGATGAAAAGACAAAATGTAGACTGAGAAAGACATTTGCAAAATACATATCTGATAAAGACCTTGTATCCAAAATATACAAAGAACTCTTAAAATTCAACAGGAAAACAAAAAACTCCATTTAAAAATGAGCAAAAGATCTGGAGAGCTCACCAAAGAAGATATACAGATGGCAAATAAGCATATGAAAAGATGCTCAGCATCGTATGTCATCAGTGAAAGGCAAATTGAAACAAGGAGATACCATTATACTCCTACTAGAGTAGCCGAAACCCAGAACACTACTAACACCACCAAATTCTGGCAAGGATGTGAAGCAACAGGAACCCTCATTCATTGCTAATAGGAACGTAAAATAGTACAGTCTGTTCGGAAGACTGTGTGGTTGTTATCTCATAAAGCTAAACCTTGCCTTATGTGATCTAGTAATCACACTCCTAGGTATTTATGCAAATGAGTTGAGAACTTATGTCCACACAAAAACCAGCACATGAATGTTTATAGCAGTTTTATTCATAATTGCCAAAATTTGGAAGCAGCCAAGATGTCCTTCAGTAGGTCAATGGATAAATTGTGGTATGCCAATACAATGGAATATTATTCATTGATTTTAAAAAAAGAGATATCAAGCTACACAAAACGTGGAGGAAACTTAAATGAATATTGCTAAGTGAAAGAAGTCAATCTGAGAAGCCTGCATACTATATGATTCCAACTATAAGGTATCCTGGGTAAAGCAAAAGTATAGAGACAGTAAAAGATCAGTGGTTGCTAAGGAGAGTGAGGAGGGGGGTAGAGGTGAAGGAGGTGGAACACAGGGGATTTTTAGAGCAGTGAAATTAATCTGTGTGATAGTAATGGTGGATGCATGACGCTATGCGTTTGGCAAAGCCATAGAACTGCACCACGCAAAAAATGAACCCTAGCGCAAATTATGGACTTTAGTTAATAGTAATCTATCAAGATTGGTTCATCAATTGTAACAAATATCCCACACCAATGTAAGATGTTAACAATAGGGGAAACTGAGGGCAGGGGGAGAGGGAGTATATGGGAACTCTGTACTTTCTGCTCAATTTTTTCTAAAAAGCTAAAACTGCTCGAAAAGCTAAAGTCTATTAATTTTTTTTAAAGCTATGGACATAGAGAGAGAGTTACAAGCCAGTTTTTCATATCCAGTTCAATTAACAATGTTTTTGTTATGCAGAATTGTTTTATGGCTTCTGTGTCCTTCTGAAAAGTCTCTATCTTGTATCTTTTGGAAAAAAATTCCATATTTTCTTTAATAGACTTATAGTTTCATTTATTTAAAAATCTGCTTAATCTGGATTTTATTTCAGTATTGAGATTGATCCTTATTAATAACACTAGCTTCTGCAAAAGATGTAATAAAATGCAAGCCATAGAGAAAGCATTTTAGGTTAAATGGTATAACACTGATCTAAAACCTTGTCTATGTTGTCATGTGTGTTGAGAAATGAAGCAGGATTCCTCAACTGCAATCCATGACCCCTTGAGGATCGTGAACGTGCTTTACAAGAGGGCCTGGGAATCTCCAATAGCACGTGTGAGTGTGTGTGCGCGCACACAGTCATATTGTGCATTTTGGATGAAGTGTTCTGTCACTTTAATCAAGTTCTATGAAGTGTTCACAAATCCAAAGTGATTAAGAAACACTAGAGTTGAGGGAAACTTTTCCTCAGAATTAACTCTGATAACATTTCTCAAAAGGTTGTTGTTATCGCCTACCAAATGGAATATTTACCTTTTGAGAGAATGTTTCTGTGGATTGTGTTACTTACGAATCATTCATGATTAAGCTCATAGAACCATATTTAGAAAAAACAAACAAATATCCCACATATTTTCTAGGTGACTATATTTGTCAGAAGCCCTGTCGATAAGAATCACTGATATTTGGAGATTTGTTTGCCCAGGATATAAGGAGAAACAGACTCTTAAGATTATTAAAATAAAAGAAAAATTAGTCGTGCTATATAATTCGTCATCATATATCAAGTCTAAGCAAAACCAAAATATAATTGCTAAGTCATTCATATTGAATTAAACGATAATTAATAGAACCATAATAGAAAATGGAAGGATCTCTTCGGCATATTTATTCATTACATTTTTGTAGATCTGTATTTTTCCCATGGAAAGAATTTCTTAATTCTGAAAAATAAAAGTTGAGGAAGTATTTCCATTTTAGAAGCTAGAGATCATTTCTTACCTGTCTCAGTGTTTGTGTTTTTCCAATGACTTATTGATAATCTTATTAAAAGTATGATTTTTCCTGATATGATGATGTTTATCCATGTGCTTTTGTTCTCTCTTGTTTCAAAAAAAAATATTAATGTGCTAAAGAACACCACTGGTTTTTAAAGCAGTACTTTAGAATTTAGCTTTTTAAATGAACAAAGAAATTAATATTTACTTTGTATTGTTAACTTATCCTACATTATTAACATGAAAATGAGTTAATGACAAAAGGATCTGAATTTTACAGATTATATATGCATATACATCAAATTTGAATATAAATAGCATATAAATTCCATCAAGTTGTATGTATAGAAAAGGACTCTATATATAGATCCTCTCATTATTGTGGTGGCAATATCACCCTACATCTTGTTGACTGTGTTCTTTGTACCTTGATGTGTTTGTATGTGTGTGTGTGTACTATGGATAGAGCTTTTCTACGTAATTAATTTTAACCTATTAATCACATCTAGTATGGTTTGTTTTTCTTAATGTAAGATTGTGTGTTTGTTTTCTATTGCATAGAAATTTTGGAGACATCCAGTAGAGAAGTTGTCATAGAGAAACCTAGAACAAATGAAACCCGTATTCCTTCAGAGCAATTGCTACCAGTAAAAGAGGTAAGTGAGGAAAAATGGGTGGTGGTTTTTTATTCATATGTAATAGCATCATCATTTTTATATGACTCCTTTATGAATCAATATGTCTTGGGTTTTACCCTTAGCCACTAAAAAAGTAATTCCTGGTTGAAAACAGTCTTATTAATTTTGATGAAAGTTGCATTAGTGGGAACACTGCTGTGCTGCACAGTGTGTCCCATGCACGGAGTAGGGAGCTGGCAGTGAAGAGATCTTTGTTCTCATCCCACTCGGGGTCTACACCTTGAGAATTTGGACTGTAGACAACTGTTGAAAAGTGAGAAAGTGGAGATGAAAAAGGAAAGGAAAGAGGAAAGGATAGTTTGAACTGGCCTCTTATTTGAGTGTGCCTAGCATGCCCCTGTTTGCTCTCAGATCCATTACCACTCTTCCTCTGCTCCGTTCCTTATTGTAGAGAAAAACCTCTTCCAGGCTTTCTTGCTTTCTGGACCTGGGTAGCTTTGGCCAATGAAAAGCACTAAGGGAAGATTGGAGGGAAGTTCTTGGAGAGAAACCAGAGGATTTCTTCCCCTTGCTCTGTTTTAGAGAACATCTCCAGGAGTAGCTGTGACTCCTTCATTTCTTCCATGCTGCTCCCCACACACAGTCCTATCTCTGAGGTTTCAGGTCCGCCTGGCAGGTCGGCCTCCTTCACTGGTGGCCCCGGGGACTACACTTGCATAGCACTGTTCCCATTCTTTGTTCCTCCAGCCCTAGGAGCAGTCGTAGCTAGTGGTAGTGGTAGTAATAGTAATAAAATAACTGTCTTGCTTCATGACCCATGTTTGGCTCCTCACGTCTTCTATCACCTTAGTAATTAATACCTTACATTAAAATTCTTCCTTTCAAAATACTGAGAGTGGTTTCTATTTTCTGAATGGATCTTGACTGATCTAGTAGGTAAACCTTTAAAAAAGCAAAAGAACATAGAGTTTTAACAGAGTTTCAATGTAGAAAGCAAGGAAAATAATCAGAAAAAATGCAAAATTATACATTATGTTTTAACCAAAAATCAGAGTAGATATTAAGAAATTAGCATTAGGTAATAGAAGAAAGGGATTTAGTGGGTAGCTCCTTTGTACACAGAACAGAAAACAACATTATTTCCTCTGTTTTTTTCTTGGATCAACTAGTAAATCTGATATATTCTAACTGGAAGGTGTATAATTCCAAACATCAAATGGGAAGAGTAGAAGTAAGCCAATGATATTTTACGTAAATAAATAGACTTCTAGGAGGAGATTTGAATAGTAAGTGTTTTCAATTTTCTTTTTAAGATCAGCTATTAACATGCTTGGTTTTCCTTTTTTTTTTTTTTTTTTTTTTTGCCGTATGCGGGCCCCTCTCACTGTTGTGGCCTCTCCCGTCGCGGAGCACAGGCTCTGGACGCTCAGGCTCAGCGGCCATGGCTCACGGGCCTAGCCGCTCCGCAGCATGTGGGATCTTCCCGGACCGGGGCACGAACCCGTGTCCCCTGAATCGGCAGGCGGACGCTCAACCACTGCGCCACCAGGGAAGCCCGGTTTTCCATATTTTGAAGAGAGAATTTAGGAGGTAGTATAATTACATATAAATTACCATGTGCAAAGGTAATCATCGTGGCACGCACACACGGACAAAAAGTCACTGTGACCATGGCAATTTTCCCCATAACATCTTGCCTTGAATGCATGAATGAATGATTTTAATGAATAGACATGCCCTGGTGGGGGAACAAAAAGCAGAGTTTTACTGTTGTTTTTGTTGTTTTTAATTTTTATGAAGGTAGATTCCTTTTTATATTTCTATCATAAATGCGTCCCAAGAAAATACTGTTACAGCACAGAACTATACACATGGCACTTTCAAAGTTTCACTTAGAAAAGAAATTATATGAGCTGAGTAGATTCAATTATTGATTCATTTTATGTAAAAATAAAATGGGAGTTGTATCTTTAGGCAGGCCCTATGATGTTAAAGGTCCAAATAAACTTTAGAAAGGAAATTTCAATTACATCTTAATTATAAGCATAATGAGAAGGAGAGCCACTTTTTCTGATTATAGAGTATGGGATCATAGAATTTTAGCTCTAGAAGATGAATCACCTTTATTACTTTGTACTGCATGTATATGAAGTACAAAAAAAAACCATTAAATTAACGCTTTGTGGGATTATGTATACAAGAAAATTAAGCTAATGGTCATCTCTCCGTAATTTTAGACTGAAAGGGACCGTAGAAATCATTCAGTTCAGCTCTTTTATTTTTCCAACAAAAAACTTGAGATCCAGAAAAGTAAGTAATTCAGTTAGGAATATCAAGCCTAGCGTCTTCTGAAGTTGCAGTAGGTAAATTATTGCTATAAACAAGATTACACTAAAACAGGAAAAGTTTAATCCTAAGCATAGATTCAGCCTACTATCCATAATGCTTTTATACTTTAGAGAACATTAGAGGACTTGAGGGGAATATACATTTGTAAACATACTGCCACATGAGCCAAAGACCAAAAGAAAACAAGAAAACACCACCACCCTCCACCCCAGCCTCTCCCACTCCCCATACACAGAGCAATGCAGGTCATTTTAATTCCTCATTTTCTGGAACAAAAGTAGTGCTGCTTACCACTTTGTGGGTGGAGAAACTAAGTAAAATTCTAAAGAAATAAAAATCTAGAAACACACAATGGTATATTTTCTCTGAGAAATTTATTTCTTATTGCTATTTTTTTGGCTTGTCTGGATTTCTGAAAATGAAAAAGAAATAAAAGATTGAATATTAAATGCTGTCGTATGTTGCAATACTTGTTAACAATAAACTATAAAAAAAGACTATAAAAATCTAATGTAGGCTTTATTAAATATATTGAATTTAAAGGCTCCTTTATGTGATAAATAGTGAGTGGAACTTTCAGCTCTCATAAAGATGGTTTTATTGAACTATATTTAAGAGATTAAATTTTGAAAAAACAAAGTTTTTGATTAAATCCACTGATGAATTAAAATGAAATGACAGTATATTACTGTGTGTAAAGAATGCACATGTTTCTGTATATTGCTTTATTCACTGGGTAATATTTTTAGGTTGTAAGAATGGCTTTTACAGTTTATCAAAGAATACCTACATTCAACATGCTGAATGAAAGTAATACTTTTATATCTATAAAATAGAACAACACTTGTTGAGTTAAGATTGATATAACTTCATATAAACTTATATTTCAGGCTACTTTACTAAATTTTGGCTGGAGAAGTGCATTTAAAGAAGTGTCTCTTCCCATGGCACATTGTATAACAACAGCCATTGAAGACTTTTCCGCAAAAATTCTCCAACAGGAACAGAATGAAAGGTCTTCAGCTATGAGCTATGCTTTGAACCTTGTAAATGTCCAGCAAGTTTGGCAAGATAGCCGTGTGGTTCCTGAGGCAGACCAACCAAAGAAAATTGCAAAGGCAAGTATCAAATGAAATCCTTTCAAATTAGATTGGCATATGAGATTTTTTTTTTTTTTTATATATACGCCATTGCAAAGGGAACCAATAGAAAAATGATGGAGTCTCTTGGGAAACACTTGGCACTTGACCCAGTACCAGTTTTCTTCTCTGGTATCCATGGGCCACTGTGCTAGCAAAAAGGACTTAAACCTGCTGCCAACTTTTTGCTCCATGAATCTGAGGTAACTAAAGAGAGGGCCTCTGTGACTTCCTGGGGGGCTGAGAAACTGCTTGTTTGGGTTATACCTTTGAATGACTCCAGGAGAAATTTAGGAGGTTGAAGGAGTTACTGTCTTTTATTGGTTTGGGCAACTTTTAAATCTTTATTTACACCTTAGTGACCATTCCTTTAACATCAGTCTTGCATCTGTGTTCTGAGAGTCACAGAACATTCTGAGAAAATAGGAAGTAATTACGGAAGTAGAGAAATATAGTTACTCAGCATTAAGTCCACAGTGAGGTTAGCAAAGTATCGTTGAAATTTTTTCTCTTTAATAAATTTATTTATTTATTTTTGGCTGCATTGGGTCTTTGTTGCTGCACGCGGGCTTTCTCTAGTTGCAGCTACTCTTCGTTGTGGTGCACTGGCTTCTCATTGCAGTGGCTTCTCTTGTTGCGGAGCACAGGCTCTAGGTGTGGGGGCTTCAGTAGTTGTGGCACGTGGGCTCAGTAGTTGTGGCTTCTGGGCTCCAGAGCGCAGGCTCAGTAGCTGTGGTGCACGGGCTTAGTTGCTCTGTGGCATGTGGGATCTTCCTGGACCAGGGTTCGAACCCTTGTCCCCTGCATTGGCAGGCAGATTCTTAACCACTGTGCCACCAGGGAAGCCCCTGAAATGTTTTTGAAAGAGAGTTTTTAAAGGTGGCCTTAATCCCCTATTGCCACCCTGAGGCTCCAGAACATTCCCCAGGGAACACTTTTGGCCGACCTGGAGTGGAGGCAAGTTGCGCCTTCCCATCCATCCATCACGCCTCCTTTGCCATTAAGAAGGAGTAAATTCACAACTAGTGAAAAGCTAAGTGCATCACTTCTGAGAGTTGCTGACTCTTTACCAATAAGAAGATGCTATATGAGGTTGTCTCTGATGCTTTTAGATTGTTTAAGTTAAACTGATATAGCCTCATTTATCTGTGATGACTAATTTAAAAAAATACTTCTATGAAAATTTAGCGAAAAAAACCCAGGAATAAGTTAAAAATAATGTAAGCATGGATACATATTTTCTGAGTTCTATTAACTACAAATAAAAGTAATTTAAAGCTATTTCATGAGTTTTTCATGATGTCTCTCTAGTAAGCATAAGGTTTGACGGTTATATACAGAGAAGCATCATTTTGGTATGTATTTGAAATAAAACATATAACTTTCTACAACAGAGAAATCGATAATTATAAAGTTGTGTCATTATATTTATGTTTGATGCCAAATTCATTATTTTGGAATTTAGCTCCCCTGTACATAAATTACACGGTGCTGTCAGAATACAAATAACTCAGTGCTACATTTATTTCTCCCTAGTTTTGTTCTGACATCATGGAAAAACTTGACACAATCCTTCCACTGGCTCTGGCATGCAGAGATGATTCTTTTCAGGAAATTAGAGCAAACTTTGTGGAGGCCTGTTGTAAAGTGGCAACAGCTGTCCTGGCCAGACTGCAAGAGAGAGGCAAGGAGGTTCCTTCCAAAGCACCCCTGAAAAACTTGCACATGCTGCTCTCCACAGCAGTGTATGTCTTCCAGCATTTTATGCAATATGATAATTTGATGAAAGAAAATACTAAGAAGTGAGTGTCATTTATATTAAGTTGATGGCCGTTCTTAAAGTAACATGTAATCTTTGGATATCACAGAGGTGGAATTTTGATAATAATATTTGAGAAGAAGAAAATAATAATCAACATGGTGAATTATTTTCATTTGTTTTGACTAGGAAATGTCAAAAAGGTAGAGCGTGGGTTGTGTTAAACCAGATATACGGATAGTAAGAAGGATAGGTATTCCCTCTAAAGGCCCACTCAGATGACCCTTGCATTTCCCATTCTCTAAACTGGAGCGACTGTTTTCGGCATGTTGTTATGACATGACCAAACAAACCCTTTCCATTCTGTAAGGCACATTGTACTGACTACACTGAAAAGGAAAAAACAAACTTCTTTTTGTCACACAAAACAGTATTTGTGGAAAATGCCCTTCTCTTTTGTTCCTAGGCCAACTAGATGTTAGGAGCAGGCATAGAGAAGAGATGCATTTCAGTCTATTTTATTGATGAACGTAAACATATTTCAGAACATCCATTTAATGATAAGCTATCCTTCATATTTGAAGAGGAAGCATCTGGCAGTCATAATTTTCATGTATTAGTAGTCCAAAAAGACCAAATGTTTTCTGGATAGAGAAGAAAAATGACCAGAGGTATTATTACATGGTCTATCTGGCTGCTCTTGTGCTCTCTAGAAGAGAGCACAGTCCCTTGCAAAGGGAGCATGTAGACTGGGCAGTCCAGTGTGAGCCCAAGAATCTAGTCTATATGCCTTATTTAGCCTTTGCAATCCCTTAGTAGTGATGAGAGGAAGCAAAGAGAGTACTAAAAATAGCTGAAGATAGAAGTAAATTTGGCTTGTTGTAGGATATAACTATGATATTTCTTTAATTCTCTTAAGTAGTCAGATTGTTGAATTTATAAACAAAATGTGCCAGCAATCACTTTATTTCTGTAGAATATTGTAAAACAGTTTATGAGATAATTGACATCTACAAAATTACAATTTTTAAAATAAAAAGAGTGTGTTTGTGGGATGTGTGATAGCTTTACAAAAGTTGGTTCTGACAAATGCATGTTTTTCTCTATAATAACGATAACCTAATGCCTAAATAATGCACTGATCTCTAATAATAGGCTTACAAAGAATACTTTTATTTTTGAATGATGTATTGACAATGCAGTTTGTCTCAAGCTGAAGTGCATATTTGTGGAACAGCAGATGTACGTTTTCAAAGGACTTGCAAAACAAAGACCAGCTATTTTTTTTTTTTTTCTTTTTGGAAAGTGAATGTGGATGCAGACTTCAGCATTAGGAGGAAATGAATGATTGATATCTAATAATCAAAACCATTTGTAGTACTGGAGATTGTTACCTCCTACTGCACAGGCCTTAAATCTCTGTCTCTTTGATCATTCCCTCTGAACAGACCCATATTCCTGGTACCTGTCCAACGATATCAGGAATTCATCAACACTCTACAGTTTCAGGTTACGGACTACTGCATCAGAGTTTGTGCTACAAGCATTTTACAGGATGCTGAGAGCCACCACTGGGATGACTACAAAGCTTTTTATGAGGTGTGAAGTTAAGTTTACTGTCCCTCCTTTTTTACACAAATATGTTTTACTGCCTACCTGCTTTCTGGCTAATTAGAAACATGAGCTTGGCAGTACTGACAAACGAAGGCTGTTAGGATAATGTTTTTTAAATATTGAATCTGTACTTAGAAAAGCACTGTTTTTAAAAACCTGAAATAATTAGAACTCTCCTTCTGCTTAAAAGTAAAAATAACTTAATTTGAGCTGCAGTGTTTCAGTGCTATATAATAAGTTGGAATATAATGGGGTACAATGAAAACTCAAAGAGAAACAATGCCAAAATACTACGACCTTATATTGTTTTCAAAGGGACCAGTTATAGGTATCCTTGCATTATTTTCTTGTTATATATTTCCATCTGTGTTTGATAAATATTTTTTATTAAGCAGCTTTATTCTTTATACTTATTTTTTCCTTCTTATTGTATGTTCTTATGAGTGTGCTTTAAGACCCATCTGATCATTTATAGCTTACCTATTTTCATTTAACCCATGTTTTGAAATCCCAAATTTCTACTGAATTAAAGCCTAATGATTCCCAGTGCAACCAAAGCCAGGATCAATTAAAATTATTAATCATCAGGCTTCATTAGTTTCCCTTCCCCTGAATCCCATTGATTATACATAAACCACAACTCTTGAAATCCCTTGAAGTTGACTTCAGGGTGGAGTGAAACATTATATCTATGGAGTATTGAGAAAAACAGAGTGGAGTTTTATTCAGTGAAGTCACTCCTGTCACCTTCCTGACACTGAAGGTTCCAGTGGCTCCATTTATGCCTGTTATTATCATAATAAATGTTGTCACAACAGAGAGGAGCAGCTTAGAAGCTTTTTAAAAGGGCTTTCCACGTTTTCTAAGACGATTTCATGGGTCTTAGAAAGGGTCTCCTTTAGAGGCCCTTCCCAGATACATTTTCTTTTTGCAAGAGCATCCATATAGGGTTTTCCAAACCTGACATACTTCAAACAGCAGTGAGCAGAAAGAAAATGGAAAGTGGTATGGTGCAGCTGGTATTCTGAGATAAGAATAAAAGTATCTGTCTTCCCTTCTCCTGGCAGCATCCCAGCTCCCCTATGTGCCTTGAGGTAAACAGAGAGGTTGAAAACGAATCCATCTCATGTCTCAAACTATTTCAGTGTGTCAGTGTACTAATGAGCAATTTTATATAATGTTTCCATTGAAGAACAGGTCTCTCATTATATGTCCAACATAGGGGTATTATGTTTCCTCTTATGCAAACTGGGAAGTAGAAGAGTTGTACAGTATAAATAATAAGTAGATGCATTGAGAACCTGTTATTGAAGTTACCAAGTATTTAAAAAAAAAGACAAAAACAAATTACCACATAACATGCAGCTCTTAGATCTTATGACAAGAGTTTAGCTTCTAAGACAGAAATAACGAGATAGCTACCCTGTGATTGCATGGTACTGTAGCTTCCATACACTTACTTACATGGTCAATAGTTACAATTTAATTGCAGTTAGTGGTTGTTATTTATGCTCAGAAAAATTAAGTGATACTGCTTTTCTATTTACCAAAACTAAGAACCTTCTAAAAATAGCACAGCTGCTAAGTTGTTTTGACAACTGGAGTCCCTGACATGGTTTTATCCCATTTACTATACCCCTCTCTCCTCCGCTCCCCCATTATTCCAACTGATTTGTGAAACAGGACTAGTATGTTTTTGGCAGGGCTGTTTTGAGAGGAGAGGAGATGAAATCTGCCTGACTGGAGGGGAAGGGTAGGATAGAGATCTCAGGGAAACCTATCGCCCTGTGCAGAGAGTAGTAAAGAAATAGTGAAAAAATTTATAAAGATATGGAGCAATATTTGCTCACATTTTGTGATATCAAGTGAGCCCTAGATACATCATTTCCATTTTCTAAACTGTCAGGTTGAGAGAGCCAAAGAGTTCAGTATCTTTCTGATGAGGTGCTGGTCAGATGGCACAGTGGGTGTTCAAATTACATGTTTAAAATTAAGCTTTTAGTATAGTTGACATCTGCTCAATTTTAGCAACTTGTGTTTTCTAATAGTCAGAGAATAAAGAATTGCCTGTTCAAGGATAATATTGAGTGGCTTATATAATAAAGCCCAGCTGCTTGTTTCCTGATATATAATCTAAATAAAAGCTCACATCTGTTTACCTTATAGTGGGTCTACAAAAATAACAGATGTTTACTAGCAGCATACTTTTGAAATGACAACAAAGAGGGAAACAGGTCAGAAAAATAAATGAATCACATTTAGTTTAATGAAAGCCCTTGCATACATTGAACTTATACACATTTTGAAGAAAATTGTGAGAAAGGTGACCAGCTTGGAATGTCTTTAAGTAAACATGAAGTTTATATTTTTAAAAGTCTTAAAAATAAGTATATTTTACTTTAGGAGAAGAAATCTGTGTGCCTAAAGTTATTTTTATTTTCTCATTTATTGCTAAAAGGTAGCTATTAAGGAAATTGTTTTTTTATATTTTGAAAAATATGAGAAATCATGTTGACCATGTTATTATAGGCACCCACCCATTGCCACGGAGAAAGTGTAAATCATTCAGGCCAGTTATGACATGGGTTGGGTTGGTTTTGCTTTAATTAACACACAACACAGAAAGTAATAAAGAAAATCCAGCATTAAAATTACTTTCTTACTTGAGGAAATTTTTTAAAGCATTCTTTATCACAGAACACACAACAAAGAAAATATAAGAAACTATAATTTTGCTACTTCTGCATTAATTTTGTAATTCTGTTTTTTTCTTAAACAGTTTTCATGTACATCTAGTCAGAAAATCAGAAGTGGTCAAAGTCCCCACCAGTTTGAACTTGAGTCTTTGACAGTTTGATATCCAAGTTTGCCACCCAAGGAGAATAATTCTACTCATTTATAAACTCCATTTGAAAGTCAATAGATAATAACTATAGATTGTTATTATTACAGTAACTACAAAAGATTTTACTAATCAAAGAAATTACCAGGAGAATGATACGTAAGGAGTATCCACATAAGAAATGATCAACTTTAGGTATAGGAGAAGAGCAGACTTTTTTTTAAGATGACATTTGTTTGGGTTTCCCTGGTGGCACAGTGGTTAAGAGTCTGCCTGCCAGTGCAAGGGACATGGGTTCGAGCCCTGGTCCGGGAAGATCCCACGTGCTGCGGAGCAACTAAGCCCGTGTGCCACAACTACTGAGCCTGTGCTCTAGAGCCCACGAGCCACAATTACTGAAGCCCACGCACCTAGAGCCTGTGCTCTGCAACAACTGAAGCCATCGCAATGAGAAGCCTGGGCACCACAATGAAGAGTAGCCCCTGCTCCCTGCAACTAGAGAAAGCCCCGCGCAGCAACAAAGACACAATGCAGCCAAAAATAAATAAAATAAAATAAATTTATATAAAAAAAAGAATGAAAACTAAAACTATCCTGAAAAAAATTAAAAGATGACATTTGTTTGAGAAATATAAGTAGTGGGCGAAGCAGAAATTTTAAGTCCAAGAGGATTACTTAGAGATAAATTGGAAGTTTTTCTCATTTAACTTTTGATACAGTAACATATAATCAGGATAGTATTTGAAGAACACATTCTTCAAACTTCAAATAATCTATTTCAAGTAATCTTTTACTCTGGTCTGAAGAAAATGAGGAAACACTAGCATACCTCCCAGAGAGCATGTTAACTAATTAAGGGTTGTAATTCACTTGAGGCTACCTTCTCATTTCTGCCTGTTTTCCTTGTCTTTGGCTGCTGTTGGGTCTCACTCTGTGGTCAGGGAAGATTTGGCACAGAGAAGAGGTCTGTAGCGGGGTGGAAGGGAATGAAAATCTGGCCCTTTGGAAGTATAAAGTACTGTAAAAATACTAAGAAATGATGATAACATATGCCTAGACTTTACAAAATCTTGCAAAAATCAGACTATGTTACTGTTTCTAGTATTGTTAAAACTCCATGGATGCAATAGCCTAATATAGTCTTTGATAGTTACCCACCCCCTTTGTTTTCATGCATGTTAATAAGTATATAGTATGTAAGTTCATTTTTGCTCCTGTCATTTCATTGCAGTGTGAAATCTAAAACATTTATAAAATGATCTCAATGATGCTAATAATCCATATACATCCGTAAACAAATTAATAAATTTTAATTTTCAAAGAATTGGCCCAGTATCTTAAACTAGCATGACTTTGGTTAGCAGCTATAAAGACAATTATTTTTTTTTTATTTTTTATTTTTTTTGCGGTATGCGGGCCTCTCACCGCTGTGGCCTCTCCCATTGCGGAGCACAGGCTCCAGACGCACAGGCTCAGCGGCCATGGCTCACGGGCCCAGCCGCTCTGTGGCATGTGGGATCCTCCTGGACCGGGGCATGAACCCATGTCCCCCGCATCGGCAGGCGGACTCTCAACCACTGCACCACCAGGGAACCCCAAGACAATTATTTTAAAGTAAATTTTAAACTCTAGACCAGGAGTAGGTAAATCAAGGCTATGCTAGGTTAAATGCTTGTGGTCTGGATTTGCACGAGAATGTCTGGTCTCATAATTGAAATAAAACATATGTTCCTTTGTCAATAAGGATGTTTTACATGTTGTCAGAAATCTTTCTTGGTCATCTAGTGTGTCAAACTCTCCAGCTATTTCCTTTCAGCCTGAACTAATTAGATTCATAGGAAGCAAACTGATGTTTGGGAAGATGTGATTGTCTTTTTTAATGTGTGGTGGTTTTGCTAGGGGGAAAGATGCTCCTTCTCGCTCCAGATGTGGCATTATTTCTTCTGGGCGCTTCATCACGATCTCTGGACCATTCTGCCCCCTAAGTTAGCCCAGGAGATTCTAGCAGAAGTGCTGGAGAAATCTTTGGGTCTCCTGGCCTCCAGATATGCTCGGGCCCATCCCAGTTATAAGAGAGCTCCACAGATAAGGTAATGGAAGTTGTGAAAACCATTGTTTTTTAAGAAAACTTTTTTGTCATTTGTATAAAGCAGAATATAATTCTATGTCTCATGACATAGCTCCTTGTATATTTAACACATTTCTAACATCTGAAAGGAAATCATATTCAATTTTCCCGAGATACTTAAGTAGAAATGTGGAACTTGAATCAAAATAACTTTGTTCTTTTTTTTTCTTCTTAAAATTGTATATAAAACCCACTTGTTTCTAAAGAGTGAGTCAAGATGTATTACAATCTAGGACATAGATGTCCAAAGGTTAATAAATAAGATAAAGAGGGAAAATTAAGGTCCTGAAATGGAGAAGAAAACATCAGTGCTGTGATGAAGTAATTTGACTTTGAAATTCTAGGCAACCAGGGGATTTTTGTTTTTTTGGTTTTTTTTTTAATGTCTTTAAATAGTGTAGTTAATCTTTATTAAGGAAACTCTTTTGTCTAATCATTTGTCTCTTAATATAGTCTAATTGCTTCTTTCCTCTTTTCCTTTATTTTTTTCCTTTTCTTTTCATTATGTATTACTAAAAGCCAGTTCAACAAAATGTGAAATCACAGAAAATGAGGAGTAGCAGTCACGGGGTCTTAAATTAAAGACTGAATTATAGTCCAATTCTATGGGTTATCTAGGCAATGAATTTTACAAAAATGTGCTTACGTGACAGCAATGGTCTGTACAAAGCGAAGGCTTTTGTTTTTACAAACATTCTGGCTAATACGATTAAGACCTGCCTTTTAGGTATAAAAAATTCTTTTTTCAGATATATGTTAGGAGGAACCGAAAGACATCAGAGGCTTTTTAAATTTTTTTCCAGTAGGAATTATTTTTCTGATCAAGCATGCTGCATTTGAAGGGCATTTAGGTCCTGCTACAGTGTTCCATAAGTGTGGTATTTTGAACAGGCTGTTTTGAATTACTGACCAAGCATTTTTTAAAAAAACATTGAACTCTGAAGAATAGATGGAAAATTCCTTTTGGGAGCAAAGAATACCTTCATTCCTTTCCTGATGTAGCTTAAGTCACTTTTGACTGTGAGGTGGCAAGCCATTATGAGATGCTTATGAAATCAGATTTACTATTAGCTCCTGAAATAGGTAGTATATTTAATTGATTAACTGTACTATAGAGACTTTTGGTTTCTGTTTTCTGGGTAGTTACATAAAAATGCCACGCAAAGCTAGAGTTATCTCTCCTAGTTTTTAATATGTAAAATAAATAAATACTTTTATTTGAATGGTTAATTCTAAAGCATTGATAGTGAGGAAATCAGATTTCGCAGGCATGTGTGCGTTTGTGTCTGTGTGTATATATATATATCTTGGATTTGCAATTGTTTAATTAGCAATTAGAGTGAGTGGATGCAAACTATAATTAAACCTTCCTAAGGGTGATTCTTGATGCTTTTAGAATTCTAGTAGCTTCCAACTGTTGTATAACCAAAACCATATATATGATTTATATATAATATGTTATATATTATTAATGTATGTGTACATGTATTATATATAATACATGTGAAGCCAAAATGTCATTTTAAAAGATCCTCAAACTTGTTTCTTATCACTTCAAAACTTTCATCTTCTATTTCTTCAGCATTGAATTTAAAAGAAAAAAAAGAGGAAATTAACTGAGCTCTGTACAATTTAGTCATATACCAAAATAGTCTTTAAACAGATCTTTGGAGTGCTGTTAAAACTCAAGAAAGATAGAAACCAAAAAATGAGTTTATGAATAAGAAAAAATATAGCATATTTGCCACAAATTTATTTAATATTGGAAATTTCTGAAACAATAAGCTTTTCCATTTGCACTTCTGGTGTCATTTTTTCTCATCTTCCACTTGCTGGGAGAACATGTTGCCCAATCTTGTAACTTTCTTTTGACACCTTGTACTTGGATGAGGACAATTGTCCTGCTATCAGATTTTTACCTATCATGCATATATGGATAATAGCAAATTTTCTTTTAGTCTAACTTTTGCTGAATTTAACTGCTGACTTTTGCTGAAGGAAAGTCTCTTGAGATTCTTGGAGAGTATCTTGATAATGCAAAATAAACATTTAAAAAAAAAAAAAAAGTGCTCCTGAAACACTTCACTACTGTACTATAGGATAATAGCAAATTTTCTTTTAATCTAACTTTTGCTGAATTTAATTGCTGACTTTTGCTGAAGGAAAGTCTCTTGAGATTCTTGGAGAGTATCTTGATAATGCAAAATAAACATTTAAAAAAAAAAAAAAGTGCTCCTGAAACACTTCACTACTATAGACTTCACTATTCCTAAAGACAATGAATGGTATTATGGGTCAGCTAACACTTGGAAACTCAAAAGCTATCTTTGATGCTGTCTATCTGTTTTTGATCTCTGAAGCTCTGATAGCTAACTAAATATATCTATTCTTACATATTCTTAATATAATAGCTATGGATGATAGTGTATATACCAAGCAGAAAAATGATTTAACATGATTTTCTTTCCAACAGACTTGATGTCACAACAATTTTAATATGCACTGAGAACATGTTATGGTCAGTTTGCACATCTGTACAGAAGCTTTTGAATCCTCATGAGTATGTAGATGATAAAATTTTAAAAATTCATACCCATTGTAATAATCTCTTCACAACATTAGTCATTTTGACTTCACCACTAACTGAATTATACCAGTAAGTATCAGATATATTTTCTTTTTAGCTATTATGGTATATAAATTAATGTGATTTAACAGAGTTATTTTCATGCTACTTACTGAATTGTGTGAAGTAGCAAGTAGAAATTTATTGAAGTGCGTTTTTGATATGAGGTGAGCCATTTTACAAAACAAACACTAACCAACAAGGGTTTCTTCATTCTCAGAGTAATTTGGTCCTAGTAATGTGGTATATCTCTATTGGTCGATCCTATTCAGTTGATAAGGCTCCAGTACAAGCAGGATCATTTCGAGCATCACTATTTGAGTTGTTTAAATGATCAAATTATATTAATGGATTGGTTATTTCAGTCATAGTTTGATTACTCTGTGAAATAATAAATCATATCCAATGGCTTTGTGTGTCTTTTAAAAATATTTTTTAATTTTTAATTTGATATAAGGTGATTTTCTCTAATAAAAAATATTTTTAAATGATTGTAAAATATTCTCAAGGGACTTCCTTGGTGGTCCAGTGGTTAAGACTCTGTGCTTCCACTGCAGGGGGGCGTGGGTTCGATCCCTGGTCACGGAACTAAGATCCCACATGCTGTGTAGTGCGGCCAAAAAAAATAAATAAAATAAAATATTCTCAAATCTGGAAGAGACCTCATGGTCCCATACTTTCAGTTACTCTGCCATAGATTTGCATTTTTAGTATTAGACTTTAGTGACTGAGCTAGTAATGGCAGTCAGTGGAAATAGGAACAAGTAATTACATTTTTTAAATGTTGAAATATTTTACTTAGCTAAACAAATAAGATTTAGGGAAATTAAAAATTTTGAACTACTTTTCTGGTTTATTTCATTCAAATTTGTAATATTATAAAAGAGATTAGAGTAAATCTTGTAATAAAACGTTAATATAGTTTTGTTTAAACCCTCCTCCAAAATAGTCACTTTATCTTGAAAGACTAGATATTGCATATTCTTAGTTTCTTGGATAGTAAAAATTATACACATTTCTGTTTCTTAGAATAAATTAGGTAAAGTATGTTTCTGCACTATGCTGGTAAAGGCAATGTATAAATCTTGATTTTCAGTAAATTTTAAGACTTTTGTGTTAGAAGTTCTAAGAGTAATTAACAAGTTTGATTTCAATTTCCCTATAATTTTCACCCATTCCTTGACTTTCAACAGACCCATTGTTTACAGATTGCTTCTTCTGGCAACCTTACCATTGAGAACTCATTTTAGAAATGGAGAATTCTTTCAGAAAGGGAAAGAAATAGTGAGATAAATTGCCATAAATTTGGGATTATGTACAAAATGGTGCATAATCATAAAAAGCTCAAGGTCTGAAGCCTATAATAAATCCTAGTAAACTAAACTGATTTACCATAGATGAAAAAATAACTATGCTCTTAGTTCAATGGGTCATTTCATCTAAGGGGAAGGCCCTGTGAAAATCAGGAACAAAGTTGACAAATTTCATGGATTGGTCATGGTGAGCAATATTGAATTTCATGGTCTGTCACAGATGAATAGAAAAATTTTAACCCCCCAATGCATTTGTAAAACAAATAAATTGTTATAAAAGATTGCATATTTTAATAATGATAATATAACATACATTCATTATTGTTAACCTGTGGCCTTTTGAAACATTTTAAAACAACTATGCAAGTATTCAAATCTCTGTGATTTGTGCATTAGATATTGCACCGTAACCTCATTCAACAAATTTAAATTGCTAATTTCAACCAGGATTGCAGAACATTTTATACCAAGCACTGCCTCTGGTTTTCTTAATATAAAACATAGATAGTGGTATTGCTTTGAAGCATGAACAAAATTCTATACATACTTTAATTTTTTTATTATTTCTCAGATCATAAAAATTTTCACAGATTGTATCCATTCATGTTGATATAAAATTTATTATTGCTTTCCTAAAGTATAAATCTAATCTTTAAAATATATTTCTCTTTGTATTGACAAAGAAAATCTACAGGGCAGCATGTTCCTCACCAAATAGGAAAAAAAAAGTGTGTGTATGTTGCAAGAACCCTATTGACTTATTAGCTTCTTTTCACAGCCAGGATATGAAGTTGTCATATTATTAGTATTTTAGAAAAAAATTGTATCTCTGTCTCACATTTAAAAATTAAACTGTATGCTTTGAGGAATTGGTGAAGAGTAGCAATCAGATGTTGATAGCATTGAATTTTTATAAACTATGCCTGACATTTGTTACTCTATGTGATATACCTTTTTTGAAGGTGACTGCCTTTATTCCAAGTAGTTCTGACAGATAAACTGACTGTATTTTCCTTCCTGAGCTTAGCATAGGACTACTAAATCCCAGGGCAGAAATATGATTTTTAAATCTTTTCAGAAAGAATGAAGCCTGTTTGCAAAAATGTGTGTTCTTTTTTAACTCTCCTTTGAAGATTTCTGTTAGAATGTTGTAAAAGGAGTACTCCCTTTGTCCTCCAGGGAAAGAAACCTGCTGAAACAGAAAACATTCACCATGTATTTTCCAAAATGCTTATCACGTGTAGTTATTACTTATCTTCTTCTGTAAAGGCAGTTAAACTGCCCTTTCAGAAGTGTACTCAATGCACGTTCACACACATACCCAGACAGTGATTTCACGTATTGCATTTTGCTTGTGTAGAATGTTAGTTTTAATATAGCAAATTAAAATTAATTTTTAGAATTTTAGGTAAATGCAATTTAGTTTCAATTCGACAAATGTTGTTGCCTCCCTAGGCCCTATAATTAAGCACCAGGCTTAAACACAAAGGATACAGCAGTGAACAAGATGAAATATTCACCCCCGAGTAATTTAGGAAAGTCTGAAAAAATTTTTAATGTTAAAATTGAATGTTATATCTCCAGAATATTTTGATGTGTTATATAAAAACTAAAAATGGAAATTTTTTGAAAGTTGATTGTCCCCAATGTTACATCATTTAATAACATGGAAGAATGAATTTCAGTACAAGTACCAACATACCAGGCAAAGGTTGGAGTCATCAGCAATAGGTCAGAATGTTGATCACTAAGCCAAGGAACAGCAGACCTGTCTTTTGGGGGTCACTTGTTATCATTCTCATGGCTTTTGAATCACTAAACTCTAAGGTATTTCAGTTCTTTGTCTGTAGTTCAGTTTCAAACTAGTACTAGGTGTTTTAAAGTTATTGTCTTAGCTTGTTTATTTCTTTAGTTATATGAAATTATTTCACTGTCCCTTACAAAACAGAAAGTGTTGGACTAAAACTTTGTTTTTCATACTTCAAGCATGTCTGGCACGCTTGAAACAGGTAGTTCCTCAAAATGTTAAGCATAGGGATGCTCATGTAAAATGTTGAGCATATGGTCCTATGACGCAGTAATTTTACTCCTAGGTACGTACACAAAAGAAATGCAAACATATGTCCATGTAAAGATTTGTACACAAGTGTTCATAGCAGCACAAAGTGGGAAGAACCCAAATGTCCATCAGCTGGTGAATAGAAAACAGTATGTGGCATATACATACAGTAGAATATTATTCAGCCATAAAAAGAAATGGAGTACTGGGCTTCCCTGGTGGCGCAGTGGTTGAGAGTCCGCCTGCCGATGCAGGGGACAGGGGTTCGTGCCCCGGTCTAGGAGGATCCCACATGCCGCAGAGCGGCTGGGCCCGTGAGCCATGGCCGCTGAGCCTGCGCGTCCGGAGCCTGTGCTCCGCAACGGGACAGGCCACAACAGTGAGAGGCCCGCGTACCGCAAAAAAAAAAAAGAAATGGAGTACTGACAGATGCTGCAACAGGGATGAACTTCAAAACCTGCATGCTAAGTGAAGAAAGCCAGACATGTGAGAGCACATATTGTGTGACCCAGTTTACTAGAAACTTCCAGAATAAGCAAATCCACAGAGACAGAGAGTAGATTAGTGGTTGTCAGAGGCCGAGAGGAGGGAAGAATGGATAGTACCTGCTAATGGGTACAGGGTTTCTTCTGAGCCTAATTAAAATGTTATAAAATTAGATAGTGGTGAAAGTTGCACAGCTCTGAATATAGTAGAAATCATTTAGTTGTGTACTTAAAATGAGTAAATTTTGTGGTATGTGAATTATATATCTCAATAAAGCTGTTAAAAATGAATATAGATTAGATGGAAATAGAAATAAAAGTATGTAAAATGTAAAAAAAAAAAGGTGTCTGGCAGAATGCAAAATGATCCAGAAAACAGAGGTAGTTCTCTTAGCCATTTTGTTTAGATTAAATGACTCCCTTTGTACGTTTCCCTCTAAACATTATTTTTGAGGGAAATCTCTATCAAAAGAAAGAACTAAAATCAAACAGCTTTATGTGTGGTCTTAATAAGGTAAAACATTGGTAAACGGCTAGTTGTTAATTTTGGAGAAGACCAGTGCCCTGAATCTCTGACTAGCTGGTTCCTGCCCTGTACTCTGGGGTCAAGTCTGGTTCAGTCTCTTCACCATATGTCCTGTTCTCAGTCTGTGCCTTGTCTGTGTACCACCCAAGACTGACTTCACAGATGCCCCCCAAATTCATCCTCCTTTCTACTAAGCAGGGTCTGACAATACCTTCTATTTATTCACTCCTTTTTTTTTTTTTTAACCAGTATTTACAGTGTACTTTCTATAGGCCAAGCATTGTGCCAGTCATTTTCTAACTTCAAATCATCATTTTCTAACCTCAAAGAGTTATTTTCATCATAAGAAACACAAGCCAGGGGCAGGAGAAATGCAGGGAACCATACTGTACTCCAAGTATCTTACCTTGTGTCTTAAAGTTAATGACATTGAGGCAGCAACTTATAGTCCCAGGGGTAACACTGCTTTATGAAAGAAAAGCAGTGACTTAGAATTATGTTTAAAATGGTAAAGTAGATTGAATTTGGTTATCTCTGCATATTCATGGTTAGTTGGCTATGATTTTAGGGGCATCAGAAAGTCTCATATGTCCTCAGTCATCTCAAGTATTCCAGTGTTGTCTCAATAGTTCAACTTCAAACCTAATTCTACTTCTTCTGAAGTTATGGTCTCTTGTTATTTTTATTTATTGCGTACCTCCACTGGGTTGGGCACCATGGTAGCCACAGATGATATAAGATATCTGACCTGACCCCTCTGCCCCTGTGGAACTTACATCCTTGGGCTACCTCTATTCCATCCTGGAGATTTATTCCGTTAGCATCATATTATGAGACACATTTCTTCTGGGAGGGCATCCAAAAGCAGGGTGGCACAAGAGAAGCATAAAACCCAGCTAACTCATTTTAGCATATCAGTTTATCTCACTTTTGATGTGCACTGAATTTATTTCATGCTAGCAGCAGCTGGCTACATAAGCTCAAGGAGTCAATCAGTTTTGATAATGAAAAAAGGAAAGAAGGCAACATAATTGTAGATCAGGGACCCAAAAGAGACAGAATCTGGGATAGTGTGCTCACGTCGGGTGGTGTGATCAGCCCAGAGCCAGTATGATGTTAATAATAGAGAAGGGGCATGATGTTGGAGGAAAGGCAAAGGCAAGGTGTTTTCCCCAAATTTATATTTTTCCCTTTAAGCAAAGCTGTCTTTACAGGCCGCTAATTTGGAAATGCGAAGAAATGTATTCTGCTTCAACCTCTGGACAATTACTTTTGTTTAAAGGAGTATTCACATTTGCTATATCAAAATTCTTTTATGTCTTGTGGAAAATGTAATTCTGTGGCTCATATGATTGTATTTTACTCTCCACTATGATTTATTTAGAGCATCTTCTCTTTTAACTGTATACCAAAACATCATTAGAGGGTATCTAATAGCTAGATCATCATTTCATTCTCCCATGGAGGCTTGTAGGCCAATTTTCACCCTGTTATACTCTCCAGAATAATGAAACTAATTTGGGGTCTTGCTGTGGAATTAAATGCTCATACAGATCCCACCCCCTCTGAGACCATAAACATCTGCCATAATATTTCATTATCGCCAGATAACCTTACTATTACCAGTGCAACTCTCAGTGGAGGAAAAGAGTTTAGGGACTGGCAGAAATGTTCTGGGAAGTATTGCATTGCCAATGGTTTGTAGCCTAAGAAATTTTGGCACCAAATAGCCATTCCGTTATTATTAGATCCTCCATTATTTTTTCTAATCTTGAGAATAAAACTGTACCTAGACAACTGTTTAGACTATTAGGAATTCCATGTCAGTTCTGAGGTAGTTGTAGACCTTGTTAAGAAGTATTTGCAACTGTCGTTATCATACTGATACTACCTTACATTTGTTGAGCCCTTCTTATGTACAAGGCACTTGGCTAAAGGGTTTTATGCATTATCTCAATCATCACACTGACCCTGTGAGGTGATTATTATTATCCCCATCTTACAAATGAGAAAACTGAAGCAAAATTAATTGCCAAACAACATTACACATCTAATAAAGAGCCCACCCAAGGTACACACCCAGGCTATCTGGCTCCAGAGGTCCTGCACATACTCAGGCAGGTGCATTTATGATCTTCCATGACCCTCCCCTTGGGTATGGAGCAGGCAGCAAAAAGTGAATGTAAAAGGATCAGAGGTAGAGTTAAGTCCTAAGAAGAAGCAAAGCCAAATAAGAGCATAGCGAGGGATGGAGTGGTGAGAAGGGAAATATTTTAGACAGGGTGGTCAGGGAAGACTTATCAGATAAGGTTTTGAGGTAGAGCCATCTATGGAGCCAGTTGAACATGGCAGAGAGGGCATTCTAGGTAAGGTATTCATTCTTGGAGAAATAAGGTGCCCCCTACCCCCTGCAGATAACTGGACAAATGGGGATTTATGCAAAGGGCTCAAAGAGGTAGGTGGAAAAGTAGGCAGAGGCTATGATACCAAAGCCTCTAGTTCCTCCTTCTCTCTCATCAAACCCAGCTCTTGTCCCATCCTTTTCCCCAAGTACG
Organism: Phocoena phocoena; assembly: GCF_963924675.1. Taxonomy (NCBI): domain Eukaryota; kingdom Metazoa; phylum Chordata; class Mammalia; order Artiodactyla; family Phocoenidae; genus Phocoena; species Phocoena phocoena. The sequence continues at coordinate 76,484,251 of NC_089221.1, read as the reverse complement.
TCACTTTCTTTGAGACAGCCTTTCTTTCCAGACTCCTTAACTGTACCTCCTCTGACATTATACCAGCACCTTCCTCTTCCTAGCTCCCTTGCTAGTGCGTGTCCCTCTCCTGCGCCCTCACTCTCTTGGACTCTCTGTTCAGCCTCTGGAACACTGTTGGCAAAAATCACTCAGCTGTGCTTTTGTACCCTTTGACAATCCTACCCCTTGTCCTGTCTCTGGGTAACTCCCTCTTTCATCCTTCTTCACTTTGGCCAAACCCTCCACCTTGTCCCATCCCACTATTTGCTAGAAGGTGGCCTTCTCCTTTACTTCTCTGAGAAACCCAGACCATCATGTATGTACTTTAACTTCTCATCTCCATTCTTAATAATTATCTTGATTCTTACTTACCTTTACATCCTTTGACTGGTGATCAGTGAGTCTTTTTTCCCAACACAGCAAATCTTTTCACCTGAGCTCTTGATGACATTTACCTCCTACGTCATGGCCTTAGTCTCTGGTTCTTCTCCCCAAGACTCTCTTGTATTAAAAAATATTCCATCTTTATTACTGTGCCTCCCTTCTAAAACAGAGTTTGTGCTCATTGTCTCCACTTTTGCACCTACCATTTACTCAATATACTGCAGCTGCCCTCATCATGCTAAACAAACCACATGGGCTAGGTCATCCATGCACACCCAATTGCTATCTTTACAAGTTTTGTCCCTCCATTCACTTACCCTCTCTGCAGCTTATGACATTATTGGCCATTTCTCTAACCCTAACATCACCTTCTCCTGGCTCTTTGCCTACTTCTCTGATGATTCCTTCTGCTTCATTTGAGTGCTTCTTTTTCTCACCTCACCCTTTAAATGTTGGTGTGTTCCAGAGTTCCATCCTCGTCCATCTTTTCATCTTACACTGTTTCTTTGGGTGAATTCACCCATTCCCATGGCTTCACCATTATGCTAGTGACTTACATATCAGTATCATCAATCCAAATGTCTCTTGTATATGCTGGATCAGTAAATCCAAATTCCTACTGGAGTCTGCAACCCTCTCAGCATATCTAAAACTAAGGAAAGCACCTGCAAGTCGTCCAGACTTCTTTTATCTTAACCCTTCTGCCTTCTACCTCCTCCCTTTTGCTGCCTCCAACCCCATATCATTAGAGAATGAATATTGTTAATTCTATTAATTTTATTTCTTTTTATATTTGTCCCATACACACGATCTCTTATGCTTCTTACTTTGGTTTAGGACTTTGTCTTCTTCTGCCTGGTCTACCGAAATATCATCTTCATTATCTCCCTTCCTCCAGCCCTAATCTCCAATCAGCTCTCCTCACTAGTGCACAAGTGAGTTTCCTAAAATGTAAAATAGCTGATAAAACTCTTATGCTATAAACTCTTCAGTGATTCCTCATTGCTAATACAAAGTCCAGACTCCTTAGAAAAGCATGTCCTGGTGTCCTGACCTAGCTCATGCCTGCTTCTCTAGTTCACACAGTGGAAAGTATGGGATGGAAATAGGACAGCCTCATTTTGGAGCCTATTTATGGAATTTTGTTCTGTCTGAAATTTAGTGAGGAAATGGCTTTCAGAGAGGAGATGATCTATTAAAAATCTAAAAAATGTCAACATGTATTTAATTAGAAGGTGTTCTACTTGGAGAGACAAACAGTGGAGAGGCAGGTCAAATTTGGAAATGTGAGGATACAAGAAGCAGGCTGTAGGATGAAAAGAGAGGGGTGGGTTTTCAGAGTCAAATTCCATTCTACCTCTTATTTAAAAGATGCTATTGCTGCTGTACTTTAGATGAAGAGAGATAGCACCACTTCAAACAATTCTATTTCTAAAATGTTCCCAGTTGTGACTCTTAACTCCATGTAGGCAAATATAGTCTTCTGTTATTATAAAAATTTTATTAGCCAAGCTATCTACTAAAGATTTTATGTAACAAATCCTTTCTTATTACCTCAAGATTTATTGTTGAATTTGGGCCAACGTAGAAAAATGTTATAGTTACTTCTCCAAAGATAGTTGTAGACCAGATATTCTGGCCAAATTGTTCTAATTTTGAAATCACAGTCGTGTATTTTACAGTTAAATTCTTCTTTACCCGCCTTCTGTAGGCCCTTAGGAGCATACAAAATTAATTGTAAATTCTCATTAATTGTTTAGTATTTATAAATCACTTTAAAGAGTAAAAAGAGGTACCTTTATGCTAAACATTTTTGCATTAACGAAGCAAAAATGACAAAATATTGACATTTATTGGATTCAGATTGAGGGAGGGAGACATACGTGGTATTCATTTTACTATTCTTCATACATTTATTTTTGACAAATTTTATAATGGGAATTTTTAAAATTAAATGATAATGGTATTGTCATACCTTCCCAAGTGTAATGGTTGTTGCAGAGAGGCCTCTGAATCACCTATTAAATTGTAAATACCAAGTGGATGAAGTGGGTGCGTTGTCCATTCTAGCACAATATTGTTTTGTGTAAAATCATTAACTTTGAATACTAAGGAAAAATAAATTTTGATGGTCTTCATAGTTAATGTCCCCTGTATATTCTGAAATAATGATTTTTATTTCCCTAGGACTTTTCAGCATGGCATGGACGATTCTGCCTCAGATTCCTTAAAGCCATTTTTCAAGCAACCATTGCATTGGCTTTCTTGCATATCACATTTCTACCCTTCTTTACTCAGGTGAGAACCTCTAAAAACTACACCATCTATAATTCTTTGATTCCTTTGAAGTTTAATAGAAACTTTTATCCATGGAGGTAAATACATCTTACAAAAAGAAATTAAAACTTTTGACACTACGCAGGTAAGTAAAGAGTATATTTCTTTCTTTAGCTCAAGAAACCAAGATACAGGCCTCATAATCATTCCACTAACATAGTTTTACTAAAGTAATGGAAAAATGTGAATTTTTGGAATTTAGTGTTATTTTAGCTAATTGCCTAGCCATTTTAAAATTCATCCTTCTTGATCTATGACTGGGGATTTGACAGTTCTCCAGCTAATTGTCGAAAAAAAAGCAGTAATATGGGATAATTCATGTGACTAACTCAGAGCCTGAGGAAAAAGTTGAGAGAGGAGTAACTTTAAAAATTATGAATAGGGTCTTTCACTTTTATTATTTAATTAATGGCATTTAAACATAAGAAAAATCATTTAAAGCAAGAAATGTACTTCCAGAGTAATTTGATGACATTTTGTGGCATTACGTGGAATGTCAGTTTGATTCTTTGC